>NC_083776.1:5801069-5836069 GCF_963514075.1 Conger conger | reverse complement strand
AGGCAAAGGCACGGATGACACTTACAGTGACACTGCACTCACACACTGCTCCTGCGCGGGTTTCTATAAACGGCTCTTTTTTTTTTTCATCTAACTGCACGTCAATGGTAGCAGGCGGAAGTTGGGACAGTGAGGAAACTGTGGTTACAGTGCACCAGTTAGTACACAGTTACAGTGTGTGACATTATTTAACATTTTACACAGCGAGTAAAGTCCCTCCACAATTCAGACGTTACAAGAAAAATAACCTTCCCCCTAATTTCCGGATACGATTCTGGTTTTTACATGATTGTACACTTGGTAAAACTTTCCAATGGTCATTCTCATTGACTGGCTGGAGCGCTTTCCAATTTCACCAACATCTAAACAGTTTCAAACTCGTCTGACCCGGCTCTATAGTTCTTGCAATGAAGCAGTGGAACCATCAAAGATTGCATGACCGAAATGCACCCCACAGGTCACCTGCACTATGACCACAAATCGTCCCTTATTACGCGCAACTAAATCATCTCTTATTATTTTTATGAATTACGTAGCAACAGTCCTGCACTTTCAGCAGAAGGTTTTTGGCAGCACAGTCTACCCATGATGCCACCTGTTCCGCAGTCGCTAGAAATCACCCTACTGTGCAACCTGAATCACCTCAACAAGGAGTTTAATGATAATTACCCATGATGCACCACTCAGAGCAGGGCTCAAGGCGATTAACACACATTGTTCATGACAATGTGGCCGTATAACACGACTGTTTACCCAAAACACAGCATGATCTGTCAACTGGAACAGGAGAAGAAAGCGGTCGTCTGTAAACATTTGCGTTATACTGTGGAAAGAAAGCTGGGTTTTTTTTCCTTCTTAAAGTCGAGTAAGCAAGATAGTGGTTTGGAGGAAGGAGCTTAAATCCGAATCTACCTGTCTCCTGGTTCCGTGAAACATTTTGCCCGTGGGTCGAAGTAGTCGAGTAGTGTTTTAACCTGCCTGCCTGGGGCAGCCTGTAGCGTAGTGGTTAAGGTAAATGACTGGGAGACACAAGGTCGGTGGTTCTAATCCCAGTGTAGCCACAATAACATCCGCACAGCTGTTGGGCCCTTGAGCAAGGCCCTTAACCCTGCATTGCTCCATGGGAGGAATGTCTCCTGCTTAGTCTAATCAACTGTACGTCGCTCTGGATAAGAGCGTCTGCCAAATGCCAATAATGTAATGCCTGCGGATTGGGACAACTCTCAAGATGGCCGCCATTTCAACCTCCCGCCTCCCAAACTGAGGGGAAGTGCAGAAGTGAAAGGACCTCTGGACCGTCAAGTTAAGCTTTCGATTGCAAAACTCTGAGATGCAGCACACCCAGGGTTTTCCCCCGCCCCCAAAAAAATAGCAGAATCGCACAGACGGGCGATTCAGAAGATGGGTAAGGTGGCTGTGGCTGCAGGGCATGGGATCGGGATGAGTGTAGGCGACGTGATGATAAATATCGCTCACGTACGCAGGAGAGCCCAGGAGAATTCACACACGCTGTGCGAGGATCAGCCGGTGGAGAGAGCACAGCGGACTTCAGCACTGCTCTCTCCGTGCTTTTACTTCAGCAGGAACAATAACGCACCGAAGAGTCTGGAGCAGCAGGAGATATATCATTTTTCTTTTCCCCCTTCGCTTGACAACGGAGTCTCCTGCTACGCAAAGGGACACAACCAAAACACAGCCGCACAACCGAAACACAGCCACACTCTCTCACACTCTCTCACACAGGGCTGTGTAGAAAGAGAGACACTCACAGTCCGAGTCTCAAACACACACACGGCTACTTAGAGAAACGGGAATCAGGACGATAGCGGGAACCCAATTACACAGCACCACTCTTACAGCATCACACACGCGCACACACACACGCACAGCACCACTCTCTCACAGACACACACACACACACACTGCGCCCCACACGCACCGCACCACACACACTGCGCCCCACACACACACACACACACACACACACACACACACACACACACACACACACACACACACACACACACACACACACACACACACACACACACACACACACACACACACACACACACACACACACACACACACCACTGAAACATGCAACCTTTTCAGCAAGGCCTGTCCGCTGCTTCATTGCAGAACAAAGCAAAAACGAACAGGCGTCACACAGCCAGCCACTGACTTCACCCCACAGACAGCATTACGCAACGTGTTCCTCTGACAAACGGCCAGAACAATAAAGACCCAGGCCTTAACAGGCACCAACTTGAAGGAAAGGAAATTTATTTCTTTATTTTACCTTGAAAGCAAAAAGTAAACATTACGAAGCATTTATGCCTGAAAATAATGAATCCAAATGCCTCTTCACTCAGTTACTCCCAAGAGTAGGCCCAAATAAGCAGTGCATTCCACAGACTGAAAAGCTCTATACTCCCATACTGGTGGTGGTTACTGGTCTATACTCCCATACTGGTGGTGGTTACTGGTCTATACTCCCATACTGGTGGTGGTTACTGGTCTATACTGCCATACTGGTGGTGGTTACTGGTCTATACTCCCATACTGGTGGTGGTTACTGGTCTATACTGCCATACTGGTGGTGGTTACTGGTCTATACTCCCATACTGGTGGTGGTTACTGGTCTATACTCCCATACTGGTGGTGTTGGTTACTGGTCTATACTGCCATACTGGTGGTGGTTACTGGTTTATACTCCCATACTGGTGGTGGTTACTGGTCTATACTCCCATACTGGTGGTGGTGGTGGTTACTGGTCTATACTCCCATACTGGTGGTGGTTACTGGTCTATACTGCCATACTGGTGGTGGTTACTGGTTTATACTCCCATACTGGTGGTGGTTACTGGAAAACACAGGCCAGGACAGGTTCAGAGCCGTTTATTCCGCTGCTACACCAGCATCACAGAGCCCTGTATGCTGGTCTGTGGCTTTCTCTCTAATAGGCTGTAAGTGTTGAGGTGAATCAATGGTCAGGACAAAGTTTGTGCACGTATGATGATCAGACGTCGTGCGTTTGGACTTTAGTCTTCTTGATTCAGCTCGCCACCGCATTCCTGTGTCTAGAGCCATTGTTTGCGGCTGTTGTTTCTCTTTAGTCATCGTTGGTGGACTATTGGGCTTTTCTCAAGAAGTGATCTTCTGATCCATTGTGCCACATCACTAGAGATAGCAGCAGGGCTGCCAACCGACTTCTTCAACCGGTGGCGCAATCACAGAAAGCAGGAATTGCACGGTCACAAGGGAAAGTATTCAATCTGCTTACTTCGATCAAAATTCCTGATAAAATATTATCGTTTCTTAAGTCACAGAACCTGACCTCAGAGATGCGCAGTGTAGATATCGCCCTATCTCCGTCAGAAAAATGCACTCGCATGCAAATGAAGCCCTACGCAATCCAAATCTGAGGAGGCTTCAACCGAAACAGCAAACAACACAAAACCCCCTCCGACCTGCGGCAGGCAATCTTTCTGTCGATACAGCCAATGGGAAGACAAAGGGTAAGGGAGGCCCAATGAAATCAATTCACTTTCGGCCACATAAAAAAGAACATTTGTTAGTCTGGGCATTTCAGGGGCTCCCTGTGGCAGGCCTATATATCTGACAGCTAAACGGGCTCGGGTAAATAAGCCACTTTATCTCTGCCTGGAGTCTTCCCCATAGTTTGCTTAAAGCACATAGGAGGCCAGGCCTGTGTGTGTAGTCTGGGTTTGTTCACACTACACAAACACAGTTCAAGAGTCACAAACAGCGAGAAACGAAACAGGACCTTCTAAAGGTCACGCAGATTATCAGCGACACAGGAACGCGGTTTGCATTAATGTGAACTTTGCACCTTTTGTAAAAAGTCAGGCGTGCGGTTTAGGAAAGGCATTAAAACTCAGCCCTCACCTGCTTTCTTTGATTAATCTCTAAACCCCTGGATAGGCACCAACTCTCTCAATCATCTCTAAAGCCAACAGGAAGTGCCCAGGTCACTAGGAGGAACAGGAAGTGCCCAGGTCGCTAGGAGGAACAGGAAGTGCCCAGGTCCCTAGGAGGAACAGGAAGTGCCCAGGTCGCTAGGAGGAACAGGAAGTTCCCAGGTCGCTAGGAGGAACAGGAAGTTCCCAGGTTGCTAGGAGGAACAGGAAGTGCCCAGGTCGTTAGGAGGAACAGGAAAAGTCCAGGTCACGAGGAGGAACAGGAAAAGCCCAGGTCACTAGGAGGAACAGGAAAAGCCCAGGTCACTAGGAGGAACAGGAAGTGCCCAGGTCGCTAGGAGGAACAGGAAGTTCCCAGGTCGCTAGGAGGAACAGGAAGTTCCCAATAATTTATTAAACAAACCCCAAAAGGAGGTTATTTTTAGCAACAGTGTCCAGTTCCCAATAATTTATTAAACAAACCCCAAAAGGAGGTTATTTTTAGCAACGGAGTCCAGTTGCTTGTTTGACCCAGAAATGGAAGAACAGTTTGTTTTAGTTTACAATGGGAAATGGGAAATGCCTGTGCAAAATGACAAAGACAAAAAAAACATACACAGTCAAGCAAGCTGCACGTGACTCAAATTTGGATTAAACGCCCCCACAAAATGTCTGTTCTACATCCCACAAGCTGGCAGATTTAAATTGCAGCTACGTACAGTGAACGTAAATAACCACTTAAATGCAGCGTTTTATAGGCTCTAAAAATATACGTCTATTAAAAATACAACTCGATTGTCTTGTATAAATAAGGAATAAAAAAAGATTTTAACATCAAACTCAGTTGGTATTTTTTTTTAGAACTGTAACTGGAAATAGCAGCCAGCCTATTTCCCTACACGGTTAGTACCTCCACCGTGATGCACTGCTATAAAACGCAACATTAATAACTGTAATAATTTTAAAAAATGCAATAATTGGCTGTGTGTGGATGAAATTTAAGAACGACGTTTCATCCCAACGGTTAATGGATCAGAAATGGTTTTCATTCATCAACAGGCAAACGTGAGTCAAAGCCACATCCCAAGTTACCTTCAGTTTGTACATAAATGGCACGGTGAGGCAGGTGCTTCAGCGATGAACCGTTTGAAAAGGAGACGTGCGCTAACGGCAACGCTAGCCGTAGACCGCATCACTGGTGCGCAGCAGCAGTGTGTAGCAGTCAGTCACACGCTATCGTTTTTTCCGCCATTAAAAAAAAATTAATGAAAATTTTAATCTCCTCTTCCGGACTGCTTGACTGATCGAAAAGATAAACGGTAAATGGACCGCATTTATATAGCGCTTTTATCCAAAGCGCTTTACAATTGAGGCCTCTCGTTCACACGCCAATGGTGGTAGGCTGCCATACAAAACACCAACAAGCTCATCAGGAGCATTTGGCTTACTGCTCTGACACACCCAGGGCGGGGGATGGAAACGGCAGGGCCTCCGACTGCCAGACGACCGCTCCTACCGCCTGAGCCAATGTCGCCCAAGATGCCCGCATTAAGAGCCTCTCACATCAAAGATCTTTCTGACTCACGGCCCTGTAAACCTGACTTGAGCAGTGGGAGGGGGGGGGGAGACAGAAAATGGAGGCAGACGCTCCCCTGTGCAGACAGACCAGGCCCGTGGGGGGAGGGGTCGTCACGGAGACACTAGCCTCCGAGCGGTAGAGTCTACGCAGTCAGCAGGACCAGCATGCAGTGCAGCTGCGCATCGAAGGGTCCCCTGGAGCCGGCGGGAAGGCGAGCAGCAGACATTCCCGCCCGTGTCCCGCTGACATTCCCGCCTGACGGCGTGGAGGTTTGGAACACGCTGCCGAGGGACTCAAACCCTATTTTCCACTGCAGTGTACAATGCACAGAAATGTACAGTGCAGACCGTAAGTATTTGGACAGTGACACAAATTTGCCTTTTAGGCTCTGCACTCCAGCACGTTGTACTTGAAAACAATGAGTGTGGGGTAAAAGAAGCGCTATTTTGCAGCCATCTACATTGTGTGAACCCTGTAGAAACTGCATCCCTTTTGATACAGTATCGCTGTGCAAATACTTACGGACTGCACCGTACATATCTGTATCTGCTCTCGGTTTTCAGGGAATCTGTCCGTCACTCAACCGGCACAGAACAGCCAGTCCTCCTCTCCGCAGGGAGGACCGAGCACACAGTTGCCATGGAGACTGCCGACACACAGGTCACCCGGCAACAGGCCCACCTACCCCAGACACTCCCTGCATATCTCCTGTATGCGAGCACTGCTCCTCTCTACCCAGTGCATTTACAGACGTGAGCCCAGCCAACGCCCCCACCCCAGTGCATTTACAGACGTGTGCCTAGCAACAGCCCCCCGCCCACCCCCCCCACCCCCCCGAAGAATGTTAACAGGTGTGTGCCTAGCAACAGCCCCACCCGGAACACTTACAGGTGTGTGCCTGCCAACACCTCCCCCCCAGGGCGTTTTCAGGCAGGTGCTTAGCAACAGACACCCCCTCCCTCCCCTCACATTTACAAGAGCGGCCTGGTCTATGAATGTATCCTTCTTCACTTTGATCCACTTAGAGGGGTAATCATAAGAAGCCGTACTCGTGCAGGCACACGGCACAACAGTGCAAATACTATCGGATCTCAAACCGTCTGCACTCAAACTTAGGAGCAGTGTCGAGACACCTCAGACTCTGAGGCAGACCTAGATGATTCACAGCAACGTGCCCCAAAGGGCTCCTTCCTTTTCACGAAACGACACAATGACCCAGCGCTAGGGCAGAAACGCACACGCGTCACACACCAAAACGACACAATGACCCAGCGCTAGGGCAGAAACGCACACGCGTCTCACACCAAAACAACACAATGACCCAGCGCTAGGGCAGAAACGCACACGCGCCTCACACCAAAACGACACAATGACCCAGCGCTTAGGGCAGAAACGCACACACGCCTCACACCAAAACGACACAATGACCCAGCGCTTAGGGCAGAAACGCACACGCGTCTCACACCAAAACGACACAATGACCCAGCGCTAGGGCAGAAACGCACACGCGTCTCACACCAAAACGACACAATGACCCAGCGCTAGGGCAGAAACACACACGCTTCTCAGACCAGAACGGAAGCTCTGCTTACCTTTGTTCTCGTTTTGACTTTTGTTTTGACCTTCTGTCGCCTTTTCAGCTTCTTCTTGCTCAAAGCTTTCTTTCCCCTGAAAAACAAGACAGCAAAGCAAGCTCGTGAATAACACAAATAACCTTCTCTGAGCAAAACTGACACTTGCCATTTCAAAAAAATAACATTTCATAAATCAATGCGTCGCAGCGCAAAACAGGCTCTTAAATGGAGGACGCAACAGTAATTCTGCGGCCGTGTCATGTTATCAGACACACCACAGCTCAAACACATAAGAGACAGTCAGGGCTGAAATCTGGCTTTACTTTATTGACTGCACTGCTGGATAAAGATGACTCAGTTCTGTGGAAGGCAGAAGTGTGTGATCTGTATTGGCATTCTGACCCAACAGCGCAGAAACCCCCCAGAACAGCAAACGATTTCCAATTTCTTAAGACAGTAATATTGATTAATATGACTGAATTCATGTGTGAATAAAAAAAGAAAAAAAAGAAGAGGAACATCAAGGTTCTTTGAGTACTGGAGGCCCCCACGGACCTGTGCTAAGACCCATACGCTTTTGTTTTCGCAAACAATTTTAATGAATAGGCCTAGATAAGGACCAAAATATTTACATATGCAAATGTCATCCAACCCGGGAGGCAAACCTTTTGAAAGCTTCTCGGTTTTTGCTATCTTGTCAAATGTATAGTAGTGAGAAAAAAGGCTTTGGTACAATACATTCCCAAGATAACCTTATAAAAAAAAAAACGAAAAACTGGGACAAGCAGAGAAAAATAAAGGGCTAGTATGAATCCAAGGAAGATTTGAATGCTATCCTGGGACTTTCTGGAGCACGGTTCGTTCATATCATTTGGTTGTTCATATGAATTCATTTGATGAACTAATTGAAAGTACACAGTTTTTACATTACTTCAGTAACAAAGCAGTTACAAAACTATGCAAATATTACATGACATTATTAAGTATACAACATGCCTAATAGGGGTGTAAATCTTTCTCTGAACAGCGATTTGACTCAAATCGTAATTTATGGCTGGTGACTCAAAACTGATTTTGCTCATTTTAAACGTTTTGGACTTGATTCACAGCACTGCGACAGCATTCAGTCATATCTTTCGGGCAAAAACGCAAAACGCGACATAAATAACCCGGAATAGCATACGATTCTCCCAATGCTTTCTTGTCAGAGTGAAAAGAATCATGGCCACATAAACGCTTCAAGAAGAGGTTTATTGAGCGAGTTATGACAGCAGATCGTTTGAAGAGAGGAAATGCTGAAAACGCACGAAAAACTACTCGTCTATTTAAAAAGAAACTCATAGTAATCAAACCAAATGGCCCAGTCGCACAGGTACCTCATGTACTTAATTTGGTGAAGGCATAACGTGAATAAAACATTTTCAATACAACATTTGCTATACAGTATACAGGGGCGGCTTGTAGCGTAGTGGTTAAGGTACATGGCTGGGAGCCACAACGTCAGTGGTTCGAATCCCGGTGTAGCCACAATAAATGATCCGCACAGCCGTTGGGCCCTTGAGCAAGGCCCTTAACCCCACATTGCTCCCCGGGCGCTGCACTGTGGCTGCCCACTGCTCCTAGGTAACTAGGATGGGTCAAATGCAGAGGCCAAATTAACCCACAGGGTTCAATAAAAGTGTATCTTATCTTATCTTATCTTAGTTAAACATGGGGGCAGCCTAGTGGCTAAGGCGCTTGTCTGGGATGTGGAAGGTTGGTGGTTCGAGCCCCAGTGTAGCTACAATAAGATCCGTGCAGCTGTTGGGCCCTTGAGCAAGGACCTTTAGCTACCCCATATTGCTCTGGGGGGGGGTTGGCCCCTGTTTAGTCTAATCAACTGTACGTCGCTTCAGATAAAAGCTAAATAACTGGAACTGCAATTAAATGTAACGTGCTCGTCTAGCTGGAACTCAGCTAGCAAATGTGAGGGTTGCAGGTACACCTCCCCCGTGCCGCTCTTGGGTAAATTCCCGGCTGAGTAAAGGAATGTCAGCGGAATGTCCGCCCTCCACCAGATCACAGCCGTCGGGGTAAACGCTGGGAACGCTAAAAATCCCGAACGCAGCGTCACGGTGAGTTCGGCCGGCTCTGCCCCCGCCCCGGCGCCCGGGGTAAGCGCACAGGAAACGTATATCGAGATACTCCTGAGGGACATATTCCCGAAGGATTAATAGTCGCGCTTTTATCCAAAAAAAAATGCACACCGACAAGCCTCGGGCTCACAGGGAATTTATCAAAAAACGGTCGTTAATCCACCCGCCAGTTTCGGCTTTGTGAAGGATCTTCCGTTTAGGAATCGGAAACGTGCCCAGACGGCCCCAGAGACCCATTTTTCCGTGAATGACATCAGGGCCTGGCACCGCGAGGCATCCATTAACAGCGCACGGCTACTATATTTGCCAGTAACGCGGCTGCAGAACATCTTTAGGAGCCGCCGCTCTGCCGTCATTAGCGGCCCCAGGAGTCACCCCTCCGTCTCACAGAAGATGGATCCATTACAGCCGAAAGACCCGTAAAGGTGCAAACACGAGGCCGCTGACGGAAACTCTGCCTTAAATACTCTCTACGTATGATGTGAACAACACACGCAGAGGGGGGGAAACAACGACGTGGTCGTCGAGCGGGTTTCCGCAGAAGCGAAGTCACATTCACCTGTGCGTCCCAACAGGAGTGGTCACCTCAGCAGGACGTCAGAACAGAGAGAGCGTCGATATTGGGTTATTTGGACGCGAAACACGATCCTTTGTCCAATAGCGCCGTTAAGGGGTGGGCGGACATTACGGACATTATCGGCAGGACCCAGGATGCCCTCTCACTCTCTGCGAGGTCAGATTGTGACACCGGTCGTATGATGGCACAGACTATACGGGATCCCAACCGGATCAGAAAAAAACGTCAGATACAGAACTATCTGCGGATTGGTCAACGGGAATCAAAACACGGAATAGGCTCACGAGACAAGGTGGGACGGGGAGACAGGGCGGCAGGGGAGAGAGGGGAGACAGGCAGGGGGGAGAGGGGAGACAGGCAGGGGAGAGAGGGGAGACAGGCAGGGGAGAGAGGGGAGACAGGCAGGGGAGAGAGGGGAGACAGGCAGGGGAGAGAAGGGAGACAGGGGGACAGGCAGGGACCAGGGGACAGACAGGGGGACAGAGAGACAGACAGGGGGACAGGGGGACAGAGGGACAGGGAGGGACCAGGGGACAGACAGGGGGACAGAGAGACAGACAGGGGGAGAGGGGGAGAGGGGGAGAGGGACGGGGCTGCAGCTCAGCACATCTGCGCGATGGAGATAAGATTTCGGAGACGGCCCAGGCGAGGTGGGGAGTTTTACGAGGCGTCGTCCTGAGGCGCGCAGATAACAGTCGGGGGAGGCCTGTTCTCACGTACCACCATACGTACCGCCCGCAGATACATACCGCCATACGTACCGCCATACGTACCGCCCACAGATACATACCGCCCCGCCCAGCCCCCGCTCGACCCCCTCCCTCTCACACACAGCCCTGCCATTGTGTCCGACGCCACTGCAACCTGCAGCCCTTCTTCTGTGACATCACAAACTGCCTCTCTGGGCGCAACAAAAGATAATAGATGGAACAAGATAGTGAGCTTCCTGGAGGGCGTCCAGTCGTGCGCCGTCAGGAAGAGGAGATGCTCGGTGCTCTCTCTTCAACACTGCGCTCTCCCGACCGGCACACTCCCTGCTTCTGCTGAAGTGCGTAATAAACCGGGAAGATCCAAATAAAATTATGATTCTACTTTCACAAAATTAGCTAAGTTACAGTGAAATAAATAGGATGAGAGTCAGGTAGCGATTCACTTTTAATTTGTAGAGCACGTCTTGCAGAAGACGGTCACCAAGACCCTGAAGAGAGCAACAGAAGTATCAGATGAGCAAACACCAGACCTGAACCTGCAAAAAAGCAAGCATGTGAGCTAAAAAAAAAAAAAAAAAAACTCCATAGTGGGGTGAAAACACACCAAGCTTGTTAACCCATACTAGCTATTTGTGTTCAAGGCACTTGGGGAATAGCATGCAGGCCTTTCATAAATTTAAGACATACTTTAAATGCCTTTTTCACAAGACGGGTATCACGCACTCCCCCCCCCCCCCCCCCACCCCCACCCCCACCACAGCCCAAAGCCCCCCAAGCACAAGTGAGCAGTGTTTTAGTGCAGCCTCACATTTTACAGCTGAACTGCCATGAACCTTCAAACGACCTTTCTACCAGCGAACTGAGCCGCAGCCAACGCTGCGCACAAGAACGAGCTGCAGGTACAGGCCATCGGCATTTTTTTTTTATTCAAATCAACACTGCGCGTTTAGTGTGCTTCCAGTGACTTTCTAATTTAAATACCATCACAAAGACATCACAGGGAGGATTCGCCCCCACTGCCTGACACATAAAACATAAAAACGCTCCTAAGCCTAGGCTGTGATTCGGTTACATTTCCCCCCCCCCCCCCCCCCGCCAGGTAGGTTCCGCACGGAGCCATCACGCGCGCTGAGAGCAGGTTTAAACACATTTGTGGAACGAACGTCTGCCGTTTTAAATTCTGTTACACAGAGGGAAGTCCCTGGCCTCGCCGCCGGGGTTCTACTGCGGGGTTCCGTCGGGTTTCTACTGCAGGGTTCCGCCGGGTTCCCACTGTATAAGTTCTGCAACTAGGCGGTTTGCAGGTTATTTTTAGTTATTGTCTGCGAGAATCTGCATCCAGAGAACGCCCTAGCTCCAGGCGTGGAGACGAGCTGAAGTCGGTGATGCAAGCACACGGCCTGTAGCGGCCTGTAGCGTAGCGGTTAAGGTAAATGACTGGGACAGGCAAGGTCGTTGGTTCGAATCCCAGTGTAGCCACAATAAGATCTGCACCTTGAGCAAGGCCCTTAACCCTGCATTGCTCCAGGGGAGGACTGTCTCCTGCTTAGTCTAATCAACTGTGTGTCGCTCTGGATAAGAGCGTCTGCCAAATGCCAATAATGTAATGTAATAAAAGCACATGGTTCAACGGGCGAATCCAAATTTGAGGGGAGAAAAATAAATAAATAAGTGCACATCTCTAACATCATATAACATGATGATGTGTTTGTTGTCTGGTGAGTAGAACTTTGTTGTCCTTCCATTTCACAAACCTGGGGGCTTGCAAAACACAGGAGGGCCAAATGAGAAAATGGCCGCATCTCAGCTCCATCTATCATCCCTGATGTCACCACTCCGGCACCACAGTCCCAGAGCGATGACAGTCACAAGCTGGCTGAACACAAAGAGACGGAGGAAAGGCTGATAACTCCAGTCGGGAGAGAAAGCTTCCCTCTCCAACACGGTACCTGCCCGCAGAACTGCTGCTCGCTGGGTTGTTTTTTTGGGGTTTTTCGCACCATTCTCAGCAAACTCTAGAGACTGCTGTGCGTGAAAATCCCAGGAGATCAGCAGTTTCTGAGATACTAAAAATATACTCAAAATATACTCAAACCACCCTGTCTGGCACCGACAATCATTCCACAATCAAGGTCACCTAGATCCCATTTCGTCCGCATTCTGATATTTGGTATGAACAGCAACTGACCATCTTGACCACGTCTACATGCTTTTATGTATTGAGTTGCTGCCACATGAATGGCTGATTAAATATTTGCATTAACAACCTGGCGTGCAGGTCTAGTGAATAAAGTGGTCAGAGTGCATACAACATTTAATACAAGGAATGGGATGAACAATGGGGAAAAACATACCCACAAAAAGTATAGAAAAGAACAGCCCTTCACAAATCTGTGTGTTTCTAACGGTGGCCGAACCCCTGATAATGAGTGTGAACAGTCGCAGTCTGCAGCCGCTAAAAGCTGCTTTTAGTGACGGAGAACTCCTGAACTCAGAACTCCTGAGCTCTTAAATTCGCTTAAATCCAACACTGAGAGACGGGTTAACTACGGCCACACTCCGTGCCAGATAAGCACGTCGGACGGTGAGGTCCGTCTGGATGACCGTTGCCACATTCTCCTCTCTTAAATCACATTAAAGGCATTCGTCAGACACTCTCACAACACTGATGACCTTATCTTAATCCATTCACACAGCCGGACTGAAGTCATTCAGAAATCATTAAACCGTTACAAAGTGCACAAAAAATGTGCTCTATTTCAATTTCAATTGACTGACATGCTAATTTAATTATAGCCAAGATGTGCTTTTAAAAACAAAGGCACAAAGTTGGCAAAAGCAAACATAGAGAGGACTTTAAAAGCCATGGTCTATACAAGAAATCAATGGTGGGAAACCACCATATGATTGGCAGAACAGAACGGACAACTTCACGTGTGGTGAGGACATATATCGGAGGGCTCCTACATAAGAGCTAGACAACGCCTTATGTCAATAATCACAAATCGGTATATGGGGGGGTCGGTGCAAATGACCTTACCATGACATGACACAAGATCCTTATGTGATCCTTACTGATATAAGCGCTTATGGATACTTATATAGCACTTATGAATGTGTTATGTAGTGCTTATGATGGAGTTACATAGCTCTTATGTACGAGCCTTCAATTAAAGTGTAACCCAGGATTCAACATCATTCCAGGGCAGTTAAGAGTATGTTAGCTCAGTGTTAAACCAAATGGCACTTTACTCTTCTGGTTGGGGAGGTTTTTTGCCACGCGTGGGCAGACGCCTACATTATCACGCTAGAACTGATCATGAACTTCCTCCCCAAGTTCATCTCACAACCTCACTGATCAGTAGTTTATAAAGATGAGCCTATGCCAAGGAAAAGGTTAAAAATTACTGCAATAATGTTAAGAATGTTTACAAAAAACTAGTTTTATCGTTTTGGAGTTCGCTTAAACTTTCAGCATGTTTTTTTCAAAATGTAGCAACCCTACCCAGAATCCTTGAGTCTGAGGCCCAGTTCATAAAATACTACGCTGCCCTGCCTGGTTTAAGCCCATCAGCCCCCAAACAGAGAGGAGTACCGCAGATAAAAGCAGCACACACCGTGAATTATTTAAAATCACATCCTCATAAGCTGCGGGTCAGGAATCACATCCCTGTGAAGTCGGACCAGATAGGAAATAAACCCTGATCTCACGCAGCATCAAAGTGCGCCAGTCCCGGGACCGGCTCTGCTCTGCTCGGAAGCCTCCGGCAGGGAGGAGGAGCCGTAACGTGACACGTAGGAAGACGTTTAAACCACAGGAAGCGCACAGGAAACACAGGGAGGTAATGGCCGCTGCTGTGCTGAGCGCGGCAACGTTAAATGAACAGCACACTTCCAGCACGGCTGTTTCGCCTCATTAGCCCCCCGCCCGCCACCCTCACAAACTGCACCCCCCTCTGTTTACATAGACAGAGGTTTTCACCTTAAACGGCCTTATTCAACACAGTTCAGACTGAAGACATTTTGTACAAAAAATATATTTTTTTTATTGCAACACATCCAAGCGATTTTACAATACACCAATACAAACGCCCAACCTGAGTGAGATGATGTGTCTTCACTCGGCAGCAGTAATTAAAGGCACGACCCCGTTCAAAGACTGCTACTGGCCGTTTCCAACACAGTCACGTTACATTTTTTAAACCTCTGACCGTAGACGAAAAGGCCGGAGACAGCGGCAATTTTCTTTCGGTAACGCAAAAAGTCTCAAACGAGAGACCAGAGTAGCAGATGCATTAGACTCAGTCTAGTAAGCGGCTC
Organism: Conger conger; assembly: GCF_963514075.1. NCBI lineage: Eukaryota > Metazoa > Chordata > Actinopteri > Anguilliformes > Congridae > Conger > Conger conger. Next base: position 5,821,251 of record NC_083776.1, on the reverse strand, counting down.
TTACCGACCATACTCCAGAGATGAGTCAGGCCTGAGTCACATTCGCTCGTGCCCTCCCCGGGCGTAGACCCACTCCAGGCTGAAGGGGGGGGGGGGGGGGGGGGGGTTGGAACATAAACTAAACAGCCCAACGAAGACACGGCGTTCTACATTCACCACAACGCCCCGCCAGCACACAGCCACTGCGATCTTGAGTAGCGCTGTTCCCAGGAATCGAAACAGAAACCAGGCCTTTGAATAAACGTGCCATTTTAACGTGAACAAGCTGTGTTGGATTTTTTTTCCCTTTCGTAGCACAGCGCAAGCGACGATTATGAGCGTTCGTACAACACATGGCAGCTTTCCTGTACTGTGATACATGTTCAAACCTTAATTCCGGCGGGCAGCGGAAAAGTAGAAATAGTCATTTCACAAGCCGCTGTTCAAACTTAGCGATCAGAAAGGGGTCACAGAAAGAATATCGCTCATGAACTGGACAATAAGGATCATTTCATTGACATGTCATCGAGCCACAAACAGAAACCTGACGTCTTGTGCTTTCAAATGTGAATATGAACTATTTCCAGAAATCTTATATTTTTACAATGTGGCAATAATATTTACATATATTTAGCATGAAATGGCAACATTTTAGCCAAAACAGAGGAACAGTCCCATGCCAAAGAGAAGTGCCTGAGACTACTGACCCACACTCAGACTACTGACCTTTCACTTAGACTACTGACCGTTCACTTAGACTACTGACCGTTCACTTAGACTACTGACCGTTCACTTAGACTACTGACCCACACAGAGACTACTGACCCACACAGAGACTACTGACCCACACTTAACCAGAATAAATGATCAACCAGTAACAGACACACATCTCAGTTACAAGCATCTAAGAAAAATGCATTCAATCTTCATGGGGGTGCAGCTCACTGTCCATTGGCATGAAGTTGAAAATGAGCTACATTCAAAAAGCACTCAACAAAAACAGAGGAATGCAATGTCCTTAAGCGGTAATTCAGCAGAGACGTGTACAATAAATGGTGGTAATTTAACTTCATACCTGCGTCTCCCCAGGTGCCACCCCCCCCCCCACCTTTCTGATTCCTCACGTACGTCTATTTTAAACACTAGAAAAAAGGAGCTTGTAATGAACTTTCTATAACAATAAATCTATGACATCATCACTGCCATCAACGTTAAAAAAAAACAGAAGATAAAACGTGGTAATACGGATACTGTTCTTAACGGCTCCATCCACTCAAGGCTTCAACACATTTGCATTGGTGAAGGAGACCTGATACCTGAATAATCCTGCTCCAGTCACACGCTCAACGGTGATCGGTCGCTCGGGCAATTGGAGCCATCGCGTCAAAACTACGTCCATTCTGAAGCAAAGGGCGCACACAGCACTGTCACAGAAGACCGGACCAACAAACAAAACAAAACCAAACCGACATATCCACACGGAACACTACCCGGTTTATCGCAATCACTTGAAATGCAGTCTTAGCAAGGATGTCTTCTGCGCATATGTCTAGCTAGCCAGCAGTCAGTCACTCGTAGGCAAGCCTGTAAGCTTTCAAATTGTATACGACACCAAGTTCAAATGCCTGCTGGCGAGATCATAATTTGATATAATTTAAGTAGACAGGTATTTTAATTCCTAGCTTTTACTCACTCCATAGTAAAAAGATGGAGCATAGAATATCTTGACTCGTGGTACCCACTTCCTTGTTGCTAAGGGGTTGCTAGGAAATGCTCCAGACTCGTGGGATGACAACACATAGGCTTCTGAGAAATGGGGTCAGGCAACGGGAAGCGCATAGATTTTTCAGCCCATTAAAATGTAGGCCTCAGTGCAAAGCGACGTTTAGCTACTTGATTCACTTGAATGAACTGAAGGGGATCAAACTGAAATAAATTGAAATGTTGCAGCAAATTACTGCGATATTTACAATCTGACATCAGATCGTAAGGCGAAGACCACATACGCAGACTGCCGATTCTGAATATCGGAAATATGACAAGTAGCTGAAATGATGAATGTCAATGTACGTCTGTTATGCCTAACAGCCATTTGTATAAAACTCAGGACCTCTATGCCGGATTTTACATGCACCGTGCTCTTTATGTTTGTGTTACGAACCACAAATGATTAAAACACATTCTTATGTCGTTGGGGTTTTTTTTGCGTGTCTAGGTACACTAGAAAATGCAACATACATGGTGTAGCCATTCTTGTCGAATACAAAAAGATTCATTTAAATTCCGCATGACAAGCACAAAGTCGAAAACATGAAGATAAGTAGAGAATTAAAGCGCATCGTCGTCTTCCGATATTTATCTCAACACAGGTCGTCAGTTGCGAGCTTAGTCAATACAACGGCCAAGGAGCACCGCAATGATGTCATTCTGTAATTTCATTCATTGATCCCAGTATTTGTCCAAGGATACATACACAGATTGTAAACAAAACAATACGCATCCAACAAAACATGTTTAATACTTGAAAAAACATTGTGATCAGCCATTTCTGTCTGTATGGACAATTAGGTGTGGAAAAATAATTTTTGATATATACGACTGTACAGCACCGTTTCCGATAACAGTTACCTAACAGTTATTCCGAGAAATGCATTTGTGCGCAACTGTAAGAGGTTATTAGCGATAGCGTTATAAAATAAACGAAAACAAGAGTGGGCAAAACATCTCCACCGCACCCAGAATTATTATCGAGTTACCATGGGACCTTCGACACACAGCGATTGTTTACCTTCAGGTCCCCAATAAATCAACAAGAAGTCTGCGACGTCATTAGTAGTAAAAAACAAAACAATAATTGCAACTTATTTTATTTCCAGGTGAGCAGCTATTCAGTAATTGCTAACGTTAGCTAATTTGGCCAACCAATCCAACGCACTGTTAGCTAGCTAAGCCGGTTAGCTAGTAATGTGTAAATGTACAGCGTTAGCTAGCAGGGATCCCACCATCGTAGGCAACTTAAATGGCGCACACTAGCCAGCCAGCTATAGCTATATGTCCAAGCAATTTAATTAGCTAGTGCCTGCTTAACCACCAACACATCAAGAGCCACAACATGCAGTGGCTACAGCAGGCTAATTGTTAGAAAATTGCTACTATTGTTAATCGGGAAGGTCAGAGGGCAGCTAGCTAGATGTCTGAATTGGGTGGAGAAACAATAGCAAATCTTCTGGGAACACCCCCCATATCGAAAACCGGGCCTGCTTAACGCAACACAGCCTTCTCAAAATAATAGTTAATGGGGGGAAACTGGTGCTCTGTCAACAGTACGATTTTAAATAACAGGATTGGAGGTTTACCGTCTCCATTTCCCCACAAACGACTGCTAATGGAAATGTTAGCTAGTAGTTGGCAAACGACACGTATCTTTATCCTGTGCTGGTGTCGTTGCATAGTTCTCAGAGAGAACCCGCTGGCTAAGGAAGGGCTGAATGACGATGGGCCCACGAGACTAAGTAGCTGCGTACAGCAATGTTTGGTTGCTTCAAAAACAACGCACAGTGTGTCTATTTAGCCCAAATGGTGACCCAAAATGAAATGAATATAAAACTTAACAGAATGTATAACATCGCTCCAAATTGCACTGCGTACCCATAGCTCTATAGCCAGCTAGCCAAAAGATAAAATGGTGCATTTTTTGTGCTCGCTGGATCATTACCTGCCTACACCGCGAAAATAAAACAAAATGGCACGTAGCCTAGTTACACATTCTTTTGAAATAATTTCAACTGGCTGATTATCTAGTTCTGACGCACAGTGGCGTTGTGATAGTAGCTAGCTATATCTAACAGATACTTAACGTTAGATAGAGCTAGCTATCTAATGCTAGACGTTGCCAGCAAAGGAGCTAGCCGGTGATGTCATTGTGAATTCAGTTAGCCAGGTAGCTGACAAACAAGACATTAACCAGTTGTTTGACACCAAGTTGGATACTGATTATTAACGTTACCCAGTTAGATACGTTAAATATAAAATACAAACGAATTAAGCTGATGAAGACGTGTCTATTTAGGTTGACTTACCGGTAACTTAGCTAGCTGTGCACCAGCTAGCTAGCTACCAGTCCATCTAGCTAGCTGGCTAATGTTAGCTATGTTAAACTGTACAACACAACAGACATAATATGTTTTCTGCAGCTAAATGTAAATTTTTTTTTTTTATTATATTTTTTTACTTACCTTCCTGGGTTTATCCCCTGCTCTTTGTCGTTGATGGCTGTGGTATAGATCCTCCGATATCTTTCCGCCAAAGCCCTTCCTGAGAGTAGGAGCTGATACCGGCTCCGGCAATCTGACTGGGCCCCGGGAGTGGGTCCCGAACCCATACCGGGTCCAATGCAAGGAAACTCCGACCCAACTCCAGAAATGACCCCGACACCCAACCCCGCAGCAGGAGATGAAGAAGGCAGAATCCCACCGGCACCCGCTGCCGCAGCTGCACACATCATCGTTTTGTGTAACAATCCATATATTTCAGTTAACGTTAGCTACGTCAAAATCATTTGTGAATTCCTGGCGAACGGTTATTCCAATATGTCCTTAAAAACACAACGCATCTAGATAGTTGCGTTGGCTATCCCTTACATGCAAAAAAACAAAATCTTTACATCCACAATGTCCGATTCAAACGGCACAATATAGCCACACTCCCTCATACGAATGCGAAATATCCTTCCGTTTCGCCACAACAATTTGGTCGTCGTCTCTGCGAACTCAACGACTTAGGCCATATTGTCTCGTCCGCTGGAATGACAGTTGCAGATTTTCTTCAAAAATGCGCCGTGTCGCGCTTTGTTTTTGTTTGTTCCTTGTGTTTTTCTTGACCCCAGACAGGCTGCACCCTGCCTAGTGCTGCCATCTTAGCTTCATCATCATCTGGTCGCTTTCGCTGTCATGCATGCCGGGATACGTTTCCATCCAGATAACACAGTACATAGTAATGGTATTATTCAAGGGGAACTACCGCTGGCTGAATCAGCTATTGTAACGATGGTTTCACCCCATTACGTTTGTCTTTTATTTCAACGAATAAAAGCGGCAGTGCAAGGCAAACAATAATGGACGTTAATATATTGAATATATTCGCACGTTCTGAAGAGATTCATCGGTACTCGATTTTCACTCAAGGACATTCAGGCATCCCTGGACCGTAGCATTTTGCAAAATACATCATGTATATTAATCTTTGCATGTGCTTTGGAAATGGTTCACCGACATTTTTGTTTGCGCCCTTTTAAGATATGTTTTTGTTGTTATTCATTATGTACACCCAGTCTCGACGCTCTATCATCATATGGAGATAATTTTAATTATATTATATTCATATTACCGTGTTAATTATAGATATATAGTTAGTTAATTATTAACTATCGTACATAATCCATTATTATTATTATTATGATTATTATTATTATTATTATTATTATTATTATTATTATTATTATTATTCCCAGGATCTGAGTAACTTAGCAGTGGCAGGTAGCTATGGATCATGTAAAAGGCAACTGTTCCGTTCTACCAATATAATGGTTTCACCAGAACTGAAGATCCAGGTAGATTGTTGGATTCAAGTGAACAGATCTGCATCATACATTACAGCTGTATTGGAGCAAACAATGCACGTGTGGAGGAGATTTTACATAGGTGTGCCTCTCTGCAGACCCCCAAAAGGAAACAAACTGTGTTTACCATGTTGACACAGGGTCAGCAAGGTTTGATGAAAAGACAGTGCCCGTCAATACAGGACTATTGCCCCCATCATTGCGCTGCCTCTGCGTAATTCTGCCACCTCAGTGGAATGCTCCCAGAACTGTTTTAATTTGAAATAGTTCTGTATAGATCATGGGGTTTCCACATAGTGTTTGGTGTCTTTAACTAATGTTGTGGGGACTAGTTTGATGTAATTGGTGGTGTAGTACACTGGTTGCGGAATAAAGATCTTGAAATACCATTGAGAAAGGTTAACCAGGTTTGTTCGACATACAGAGATGACATCAGCAGGACCATTGTTGTAACTGCCTTCTTGTGACTCTTTTTGATGATTTGTTGTTTTCCTGTAAACCCTGGGTACATGGAGGGACACGTGGAATGGTGCGAGGAGATTCGCTAATACGACCTCCTGCGCGCCTTTCGTGTATAGCCATTCATATTACACCTTTCCACATTGGCATTCTATTTCTGCATTGCACATTGTTAAATGAATTGTATCAGTTTTAACCTGCATCCTCTTGACTTGCACCACTGCACACTTAGCAGTTTAGGGTCCGAACAGATATTGACAATATTGGATACCTGCACCCCGTAGTAACTCGCCTATACACTAGTGCCGTCACAAGATACATAATGGTACAAATGGTGCCAAAGGCACGTCCGCATCTACACAGATAGATAGCGATGATAAATATAGAGCCACACTATTGGCGGACATTTGCAGTTCCTTTTGTTGAACTGTTATAGAGAGCAGCAGTTAAACGTATCTTTTGGACTCATATAAACGAGAAAACATCAAATTAACCCTGTTCCAGTAGGGTCTACTACACGCGTTTCATTCGCCTCTCCAGATACTTCCGGTTTTTGGTATATTTGGGGGTTCCTACACGCGGGATCTTATCGACCAAAAAAAAAAAAAATTGGTCTCATGTTTGTTCCATAGCTGGATATTTTTTAAAGAGTTAAAACAGAACTAGGAGAGCTCTCCGTCACTGAGAATAAACCCCAGTTAGCCACATAACAGTGATGTTAACTTGCTTAATTTTCATGAAAATATAAATAACAATGTATGATTATACAGTATGTGAATTTATTGCTGAATGCAAACCACTTTTAATGCATGAAAGACAGCGAATCTGCTATCATGTACCACAAAAGTGCATGTGGAGTTTTACAGGTTTTATTCTTTGTGATTTAACACTTTTAATGCCTGTTATTGCCTTCATGTACCATCCGGTTTTCCTCATATGTTTGTACTATAAATGGTTGGAATTAAGACTGCTTCAAAAGACACATATACAAAGCCAACATCCATAACATCCAGGGTAGAAAGTATCTGCCATAACCACCAGTTTCCTGAGAAAGTGGAGGTCTCTGTATCCGATGGGCTCAAAGGAAAAATATCTTTACCCTGGCACTTGTTTTACAATTATCATTCAGTGTGTCTTATTTATTACCTTCCTGGACAGTAAGGAAGAGAGAAAGCCAGAGATCTTTTGACATTATGATGCCACAATCCATGTGTTTGAGTCTCCCTTTAAAAACCCATACTGTTGCAGTCCAATAGGCACGTACGTACACTGCCGTGTGCATGCGTGTGCCACAGTGACCTCTACTGTTCACACTCCAGACATTTCTGAAGAAACACTAGCGTTTCCTTACCACAGGGTATACAGATACAGAAAAAGAAGACGAGGAGACATTATTGATTGACGAATGTGGGGGAACCAGTGATGTTTGGAATCGAGGGATTACGCAGATTGAGTGCATATGTATTATAGTCAAGGCCACGTTTCCGTTCATACAGAATCCTGAACGTCCCTGCTTGATTAAGCTTCAGAATTGTTTGACCTTGCAAAAGCACACATAGTGAATAAACCTCTGTGCTGAATATCAAACAAGGGAAGCTGACTGGCTATATGTACACCACTCCATTTTAACAATGAACAAATGGCGTGTCCTATATTGTAGATTGAATGAAGATCTTACAATTGAGCTCGAGATGAGTATTGTAAATACTATGAATAAGCGCAATATGCACTTAGTCTATGCCCAATTTCGATGCAGTGGTAGTTTCTATCTAGGTCATCATTTTTCCCCCAGTCTGGTATGATGTCAAAAAAGTGTTGTACAACTGTACCTACATAATCTGCTCAATGCAAGAGATGTCTTATAGTAATTTAACTCAAAATTTAATTTAAAACATTGAAATATAATTAGTATTATTATAATTATGAGTATTGAATATTATGATTATGATTATTATTCTTATATCATGATGATGATTATCATTATGATTGTTATTATTATGGCAGAACTAATGTCTGAGTGATTTTCACAGAGCTACATGTCAAGTTATCTCTGGCTTCTCCTTTGGATGCCTGGTTCAGTTCCCTAACAGGGTTCTTCTTCTACAGGAGCCATGGCAACCAGGGAAAGTGAGAAATAATTGCCCATTCTCTGCATCCCTCGGCTGTATGATGTCCCGGTGATCTCCTGGAGCGGGAAGAACTTGCAGACACAAAAGGAAAAAGAATCCCAGTGCAGTTCTGATGCCTTTATGCTGTGTGTGAGTGTGTGTGAGTGTGTGTGTGTGCATGTGTGTGTCCGTGTGCGTGTGTGTGTGCGTGTGCAGACAGCTCTCACTGAGCAGATATATCGTGCTCCTGTGTGTGTGTGTGTGTGTGTGTGTGTGTGAGAGTGTGCGTGTGTGTGTGTGTGCATGCCTGCATGTGTGTGTGTGCAGAAAGCTCGCGCTGAACAGAGACCCGTTGTGCTCCGACGTGTGTGTGTGTGTGCGCATGTGTGCGTGTGTGTGCATGCGTGTGTGTGTGTGAGCGTGTGTGTGCATGCGTGTGTGTGTGTGTGTGTGTGTGTGTGTGTGTGCAGACAGCTCGTGGTGAGTGGAGACGCGTTGTGCTCCTGCGTGCGTGCATGCATGCGTGTGTGTGTGTGTGTGTGTGTGTGTGTGTGAGCACTGTACTGAGGTCTCCTGACAGAGATGGATTATGGGGGGAGGGGAGCTGAATGCTGACAGTGGAGGAGAGCACAGCGCTTTGCCATGGAAATTCTGCAGGAGCCTCTGAAGAAACACGGTGCGCACACACACAGACACACACACACACACACACACGCATGCACACACACAGATATCCACACACACGCATGCATGCACACACATGCACACACACGCACACACGCATGCACACACACAGATATCCACACACACACACACACACGCATGAACACACACAGATATCCACACACACGCATGCATGCATGCACACACATGCACACACACGCACACACACAGATATCCACACACACACACACACACACACGCATGCACACACACAGATATCACAGATATGCACACACACATGCACACTCATACATGCACCCACATAGTCTATGCACAGAAACATTGAAACACACACGCAGGAATGCACACGCAAACACATGCATGCATGCACACTCTCTCTCACACACACACACACACACACACACACACATGCATGCACACAGATATACCCACACACACACACACACTCATAAATGCTCCCACATAGTCTATGCACATAAACATTCAAACACACACATGCAGGAAACGCACACGCATACACACACATACACACTTCCGTGATACATAGATTAATGAATGCATAAGAATTTTGATGACATGCTTGAAATATTCAAAGCATTATAGCTATGGCCAACTCAAAGGAGACGGTGAATGTAGCTGTGTGCTGTGTGCATTAGTGTGTGCGCATGTTTGTGCTTGTGCATACTATAAACGTGTGCCTTTACTCTACACACACTCTACCGCACCCCCTCTCCCCTGGTACCCCTCCCTTGTGCATAAATCATACCGCATGTGCATGTGGGTCTGTGTCTATGTGCGTGCCTTGTATATAAATACTACACAGAGCTAGATAATTACAGGCAAAGTTAATTTCATATTTTACCATGGCAACAGAATCAAAGCCTCTTTACAACCATTTTGTGAGGGATGACAGCTCTGTCTTGGGGAAAATATGGAGTGGAGGATTATTCAAGGAGCCAATTGTGTCTTCAGGTTCAGCTCAGACAAAAACTACTGGCTATGAGAACAACACAGCACAACCAATGGGAAGACAGAGGGGTCTTGTACATCTTTTTCCCACGGTTACCCAGATTACTGCTTCAACAAATGTCAGCAGTGGGCTATTATTGATCAAATAAAAAAACACCATTTGTTTTAAAACATAATGCTATTTTCTGTCATTTTAATAACCAGTCAGCTAGCTAGTAAGCCAAATGCTTGCCCTAAACAACAGTTGATCAGGTAAATACCTACCCAGGTGTATGTTTAGCTTTACTAACCAATCTTTCAAAAGACCAAGTAAATCTTCAGTTTGGAGCCTTCCTTTGTTTATTTACTCTACCAGTCAAAAGGACACATTTTGGAGCCTTTTTTGTTATTTTTCTGATTAATGTTTTTTCTCTGTTTCATCAAACAATTCACATGTGGTCAATAAGAAGATTATAAAAGAGTATTTTTATACATTTATACATTTTTACCATGTAGCAAAAAGCAAACACTTTTTATACATTTCAATGTTTGAGACAAATTAACATAAATTCAAATGAAATAGTCATGTTTTGTATTTGGTTGCATACATTTGTATGCCATGAAATCTATCAATATCACCAAATCTCAAGCGATACTAAAACCACTTTGCATTTAATTGGATCTCTGTGGGAATTGGGGGTTGGGACTTGATTCAGCTGTAAATTATGCTGATACAGTATGGAACACATTTGTGGATGAAATGGTTTTTAGTCATCAAGGGTCAGAGGTATGTGAATTCACATGTGCATTGTTTGATGTCTTATTCCCTTTGACACAGACTCTCACCCAGTAAAAACATTCGCACCTGTGAGATAACAAACCATACATTATCATTTTTAGCCTCATTTTATTGAGAAACATTGAGAGTACGGCATCTGTGAATGCAGTACCAGCTGATACATTTCCCACCGGAAAATATTAATCTGACCAACTCCAAAAAATAACAACTTAATAGGAATAAACCAGCTTCAGTTAGCTTTTGTTTGTGCAACACCGAATACATAATATATGAGAAATTATAGAGTACTGGCAAGTTTCTAATAGCCAATGACTCTCAGTCCTCTATTCTCATAAACAAACACATGCTAATCTGTGTTTGCTCTTTGTTAGATTTATAAAAGAGGTGGGATGGGGTTTTGCTGACTTTATTCATCGTATCTGGACTGTACTGTCTACTATGTCCCAATGATGGCTCACGCATACATGCTGATACATACAGAGGGATACATGGTCGAAAGAGAGAGATGAGAGAGGGGGGGAGAGATAGATATGAGAGAGGGGGGAGGGAGAGAGAGATGAGAGAGAAAGAGGGGGAAGGACACAGAAAGAGAGAGGGGGAAAATAGTAGAGAGAAAGAGAAAGAGAGAAATTCAGCTTGTTCTCTTTTGAATTGAATTAGCACAGATCAGAATGTATCTGCGTGGGTGATGTCATGCTGTAATTGGGTACTGTCTGAGCCTGTTAGAAAGATGCTTTTTTGTTGTGCCTCTGCAGTTCAGTAATGTCACACACACACACACACTCTCACACACACACACACACACACACACACTCACACACTCTCACACACACACACTCTCACACACACACACACACACACACACACACACTCACACACTCTCACACACACACACACACACACTCTCACACTCTCACACACACTCACACACTCTCACACACACACACACACTCTCACACACACACACACACTCTCACACACACACACACACACACTCTCACACACACACACACTCACACACTCACACACACTCTCACACACACACACACACTCTCACACACACACACACACACACTCTCACACACACACACACACACACACACACACTCTCTCACACTCTCACACACACACACACACACACTCACACACACACACACTCTCACACAAAAACACACTCTCACACACACACACACTCACACACGCACGCACGCGCACCCGCCCGTCCTCCCATCAAACGAAACGAAAAGACAACAAAACAAAAGAAGCGTTTCCGTGTGCGTGCGGGAACATGGACGCAGCTGTGGATGAGGAGGACAGAACGAACCTGTGTGAGGTGGATCCTGCCTCAGTGTGAAACGGCCTGGTCATGCAGGGCGCTCAGCAAGGCCTCTCTGTAGTGAAGCTCTCTCCCGTGCCGGGCCAACGACAGGGTCACGGCAGACTGTATACGCATAATGAGCGAGATTTTGAGGTCTCCTACATAATTTATGTGAAACCCAGAATGTCAAATTACATAGACTACAGTGCTTTCAGTCCGCCCCCCCCCCCCTTCCCCTTAAAAAACACATTCCATCTATATGGGCTCCATTTTAATTATTTATAGGAGCTGTAAGGTGGGGTCCGAATGGAAGCAGCAGAATGGAACAGCGCTGTACCAACAGAGATATTACCCAGCGTGCTCCACTTCATCCGCTGTAGCCGTAGCAACAAAGCAAAAATAATTCGTTCAATTAAACATGATCAGTTGTCAATGATCTACAGTACTGTCCACAGATGAGAGCACCTTTAAACGCTGTCCCACCATTTTATCATTTATCGAGGATGATCGCATGAAATATGTGCACAATAACTGCACTTTTATGCAGTAGATTTTAGATTTATCTCAATCTATCTATTTATTTGTTTATTTTAATAGATTTTCTGTTTGTGACTTATTTTCTCAGCTGAAGTGGCCAGTTGAATTTCCCCACGTGGTATCAATAATAAATCTGATCTCAATCTGGTAAATACCACCTTCTTATTTTAACAAGAAATGTAAGTTCTAAGATAAACACCAGGTAGATGTACAATATTCATTAAAAATTTCATTTCATTATTCATTTCTTATTTGACATTTTTGTATTTTCGATTTCGTTATCGGATAAACATGATGAAAGTAGCTAATGTTGTTTGTTTGAGCATCACTAATAAAGATCAATTAATAAATCAATCAATTACATTACATTATTGGCATTTGGAAGATGCTCTTATCCAGAGTGACGTACAGTTGATTAGACTAAGCAGGAGACAATCCTCCCCTGGAGCAATGCAGGGTTGAGGGCCTTGCTCAAGTGTCCAACGGCTGTGTGGATCTTATCGTGGCTACAGCGGGGATCGAACCATTCATAAAAAACCATCGACCTTGCGTGTGACAATCATGTACCTTAACCCCACTACGCTAGAGGCCGCCCCAATTAATCATTCATGAACCATAGAAACTCTCAATTATCAGTCTGTGTCCTGACCACATAAGTAGCACAGCCTGAACATACACTCTTTAAGCAGCATTAAGAACCTGACTGAAGGGAGCAGGTCTTTCCTGGGATGGAGGGAGGGAGCAGGGGGGGGTAAAGAGAAGAGGAGGAGAGGCCAGGCATTGCCAGGGGCAGCCTAATTAGGCCCCGTTAGCCTCAGCTTGCCTGTAGCTGTGATGGTTGAACAGGAGAGAAGGGAAGGTCATAATGTAAGCCTGTAGGATTGCAATCAGTGATGCACTGATGGAGGAACATTTTCGTTCTTCAAGGATTTCCCAAATTTTTTTATACTTGTTATTTTAGCTGACACTTTTATCCGAAGTGACAGTTGATTAGACTAAGCAGGGGACAATCCTCCCCTGGAGCAATGCGGGGTTAAGGGCCTTGCTCAAGGGCCCAACGGCTGTGTGGCTCTTATTGTGGCTACACCGGGGCATGACCCACCAACCTTCCAGGTCCCTGTCATGTACCTTAGTCACTGGGCTACAGGCTGCCCTTGTTCATGCCCCCATTTTATATCTTTAATCTAGTGTGAAAGCAGGCATGATGAGGTACAACCTTGAGCTGGTGCGTGTGAGCAGCCGTGAGGAGCCCCACAGTGACAGTGATCTCCGCTGCTCACTGTGCTCGTCTGAAAGGCCCAAATCCACATTCACCTCCTACCTGTGCAGTGCTTGTACCTCCTACCTGTGCAGTGCTTCTACCACAGCATTGCTGACACAGGCACAGACCTGTACTCTTCTGGGATGCGCACACACACACTCTGATTTAAAAAAAGAAAATGGTTCCAATGGGAAACCCTGTGATTCCATCTGTCAGCTGCCGTGAGCCTCTCCTGGGAGGGCAGGCGAGCTGGACACAGGGAGATACAGAAATTCTGGACGTTGGCGGCCTTTATTCACAATAAGTGCTGGTTACAGAGCGGGAGAGAGAGCGCGCCAATATACGGGAAAAATAAACAAAAGTCACCCTCACGGGATTCGGACTAAAAATAATAAACGGTAAAGAAAAAACTAGACTAAAGCATTTGGCAGATGCACTTATCCAGAGTGAAGTATAGTTCATTAGACCAAGCAGGAGACAATCCTCCCCTGGAGCAATGCAGGGCTTAGGGCCTTGCTCAATGGCCCAACAGTGGCTCTTATCGTGGCTACACCGGGGAATCGAACCACTGACCTTGCGGGTCCCAGTCATGTACCTTTACCACTACGCTACAGGCCCGCCCTCTCAGTGCTCTCCTCTCCTGCGGCTCCCCGGTCTCAGCCACCTACTGTGGACATGAGCACACCTGATGAACCCCTGGACTGATCCGTAACGCCGCCCAGGTGTGTGCGCGCCTGCTGGACCGGCTGACGTGGTCCTCGGGTTACCCTGCCTCCGTCCCGCACGCCGAGCCCAGCGGCCAGACGGGAGAAGAGCCCGATTGAGATAAAGGACTGTCTGGGAGCTTTCACACTGCACAGCAACGCCAGGGGGTTCCAGAAATAACTGAACATGGTTCCTCACTGGAGACAAGCCAAGGAACCCTTTTTCTCTGACAGCGTATGGCGATGCTGTATTGGGTTAAGAAGAAACGAATACAGGCAAGCATGTACTGGATTTTCAGGGCTAGAAGGCGCTGCGTGGGCGGATGCTGTGCGGAAGTACGGTTCAGACCGCTGTGAAGCTTTCAGGACCATAAACATAAAAAGATCATCAGGTGTATCGAACACAAACCTCACAGAGACACTGTGCTGTTGCCATGGTATCCAGACAAGGGAAAGCAGCACCCAATCACGTCAGGTAATGAAGAGTAGCCCCGCCCCTTCAGCGCACACACACACACACACGCCCAAACACACACACACACACACACACACAATGTAGAACTCCTTGACTGGCCGTATTCCGTAGCATTAGTTCAAGCACAGGAGTGACAGCAAATATTTTAGAATTGCGACTGGAATGTTTACCATGGTAAGGAGTGGCAAGAGATTGTTCTATGACCATGAGACCACACCTTTCCAAAACCTGCACACCTCCCTACAACTCTCAATGGGACAGCAGACAGACAAAACTCATAATTACACCGTGGAGAAGACTGACGCCTACATTCAGACACCCAAAATTAACTCACAGCGTAAAGCCATGGGGGCTATAATATCTGAAAAAACTAATATAAAAACTATATGCGGATGTGCATTTCTTATCTTTCATTTGTTACATGTGCTGTTTCTCTCAATTAGCATCTTTGCACTGTGTAGTTGCCATTGCATAATAGTTTCTATGTTATTCCTTGGTAACGGTTATTGTCCTGTCACTGAGAATATTTACCCAGTTTCATTTAGTTACAGAATACCAGTTTAGCTCTAAACTGTTCAATGAAGCTGATTTTGAATATGAGGAAATTCCATACAATACTACACAAGTTTTCTTGGAGTTCCTTGTTTGACTTGTTTGTGGGGTTTTTTTTCTCACACCATTTTCATCGGGTGTGAAAAACCCGTAGAGTAGCTGGCCAAAGTGCTTTTATAGAAACAGGTACCGGCACATTGGTTTGGCCTGGCCTGCCTTCACACACCAGCAGGAGGACAGGAATTCTCAGGTTCCAGCTAAAAGTGATGCGCTGCCTGAATGAGTAAGTGTGTTAGGAACAAAAACCGGAGAAGAGCGTTCTAGCAACCCGAGTGTTTGGTTTTGGTTTTGGTCTGGGTTTGGGTTTGGGTTTGGGTTTGGGTTTGGGTTTGGGTTTGGGTCAGTGAAAATTTGGTTCTTGTTTTGTGTTCCTCGAGCGTTTGGTTTGGGTCAGTGTAAATTTGGTTCTTGTTTTGTGTTTCTCGAGCGTTTGGTTTGGGTCAGTGTAAATTTGGTTCTTGTTTTATGTTCCTATTCGCAGTTGATCATCTCTATTGGCTTTATGTTTTTTTTTCCGATCTGGTTTCTCTGAATGTAAAAAGATAAATATAAAGTATAACTGAGAATGTCAGATCAAAACAATACATGTCTATAATCTACAACATGTTTCATTTTAATTTATCACAGATTATTTATGCCCGCACACTACTTAGGTTAAATCACACAAGGGTTCAATAATTTGCTGTACATGTGAGAGCCTGGATCTGTGTTTGTAAAGAGGCTTATTGCAGACCTGGCTTTACAAGCAAATAAAAGCGTTCCCCGAACATTATTAGAGTTTACATTAATGATGGTTCCCAGAAGCAACTTTAAGTGATTATCAATGAGGAGAGCCGTGTCCTGTGTTGATGTAAATTCAGTAGATCACTGTGTCAGTTTTCCTGGGCCAGTGCCGTCTGTGTTCGTTATCATGTCATCCGCTGTCGTGGTTACGAAGAAGGGCAGGCATCATCTCTGCGTTCTCAAACGCCACACCCTGCAGAAGTATTTTCGGATGCATTCTTCGTCACACGCCTAGCGCCCACATTCATGCGACCTGAAAAAAAGTTACAGTTCAAGTTTTAATTGTCACCTGCATATTTTCCACGGCCACACATAACCCTGCCCACAGTACTACAACAATCTCGGTTCATAGACAACGATGTTCTAGGAAAGGGGTGCCCTTACTTAGCCCTGCATGGCAGAGTTCTCCAGTGATTATTAATAACAATAACAATAACAATAAAATTATAGCAGCCGTAACCTAGCGGCTAAGGTGCATGACTGGGACCCAGAAGGTTGGTGGTCTAAGCTCCAGCATAGCCATGATAAGATCTGTGCAGCTGTTGGGCCCTTGAGCAAGGCCCTTAACCCCACATTGCCCCAGGTGGGATTGGCCCCTGCTTAGTCTAACCTACTGTAAGTCGCTTTGGATATTTAGTATCTGCTAAATAACTGTAATAAACAAAATAACAATAATAACAATAATAATATCAATAGCAAAATAAGACTAAAAGAAAGAAAAGCAAAGAGAAATAAATATTAAAAGGGAATTAAAACCAATACTGACCCTGACCCCTTGGCTATGTGAGCAGATGGTTCAGTCCAAGGCTCAGTCATACCAAAGACTCAGAATCCAGTGTGTGTCTGCCTGGTACTTACCATTAACGGGGGTGGGCTGGGGCAATGGCTCCGTCATATACCTGCGACCAGCGGCTACGAAAGGCAACAGAAGACAACAGAAGACAACACAAGACAAAACAATACAACACAATACAACATAATGATGGGAACAGGCCACTTCCATTACTCTGCACGTACTTGCTCAATTAAAGCAGGTAATTACACCGTTAACTCACCTCACCTCACCTGGATGCTTGGGTGCTGAATTGATAGTGGATGTTAGGGCAAAAACAAAACTGAAAACTCCCAGTGTTTCTGCCTCCACTACCTGACCTGGCAAGCTGTTCCACACAGTGACCTCTCTCACAGCAGAGAGACGGTAATAACGCATTATTCTGCTTATATCAAATTATTCTGCTTATAAAGTATAATATATATATAATATAAATCCACCTTCACTCACAAGACTATTAATAATGGTAAATGGTTGGCATTTATATAGTGCCTTTATCCAAAGCGCTGTACAATTGATGCTTCTCCATTCACCCATTCATACACACACTCACACACCAACGGCGATTGGCTGCTATGCAAGGAGCCGACCAGCTCGTCAGGAGCATTTGGGGGTTAGGTGTCCTGCTCAGGGACACTTCGACACAGCCCGGGCGGGGGATCGAACCGGCAACCCTCCGACTGCCAGACGACTGCTCTTACTGCCTGAGCCATGTCGCTAATGTTCTAGAATATTGTGTACTATAACTTTATGTACATGTATGAACATATAAAACAGTAAATGTTTGTTTGTATATACATGCATATTCCTGATCTTACTACATAAGATATTGTACATGTTCAAGGTGCTCCTGTTATAGCCAAAACTGTTACAATTGTTTTTTTAATACCTCCTTTTGAATTAGAAATATGCTTTTAGAAGATGCCACAAATTTGAGAAATGAATTAGCTATTTAGTGTTTAAAACCAGTCAGTATTATCAATTCTGAATAACAATACAAAACAACATACAATTTTCTTGTTTCTGTAAAACACTTTGTAACTTCTGTTTGGAGAAGTGCTTTTTAAATAAAGATCTATCTATAATTCACCATTTTTAAATGTTCCTGTGTCCCTGGTTGACCTGTGCAGATATTTGGCTGATCATTGCAGCTCTCAGACCTGTTCCTGAACATCTAAGAGTGGAGCCTATATGATATACTGAAATGTCATTCACAAATTCTCTCACTGTTCATTGTCCATAACACTGCAAAGGGAGCAAAATCCTACACCTGAAATCATGTATACGAACGTATATCACAGCAAATGTACCAGGCTCAGAACGTCATAGTTTATTGTCCAGAACATATCCAGCACTTTCTTTAGGCATGTGTGCTGGAACAGTATTTATCGCCTTCCGTAGTAAAATACAAAGTGACGGGAGAAGAACGTGGCAGAGAAGTTTCACGTTTGTGACGGGGATTTTGAAATTTTCCTTGGCGCTCACGCCGACCGCTGTTAACACACGAGACCCCTGAGCTGCATAAATACAAACAAAAACGCCACAATTAGACCCGACTCCATGACAACGACGGATTAGGAAAACCCACCGTACTGGTTTTAGGCGGCAGTGACCGTATCGTTTGAGGACACACCCTTGGGGAGCGCGTCCCTCCCCCGTCGAGGCCATAAACGGAGGGAGTGAGGGAAAGTGCGAGATCTGTTGCAGCGTCTTCACCGATCATTACGCCACAGACGGAGTCTCCCGCAGGTGAGTTCACCTGTTCCTCTGCCACTCCTTTTACGGAGAGTTTACGCCTCGAAACCCAGAGAACGCGTTCGTTAAATCGTAGCATCAGAACTGCGCAAATATATATATATATATACTTTTTTGCTCCATATATATACTTGATATTGATTAAAATCCATTTTTACAAAACGCTATTTTGTTGTGATCGTATGTGGTCATATATGTTGGCATATGTAGACTGGATGAAGCAGATAAAGTAAGGTTTGTTCTCTCAAGTTTACAGGACCAGTATAAAGTCATTTATTATTGTCATTTTTCACATATTTGGTTTTTTATTAATCTGATACTTTGATTTGCTGAACATGGATGAACGTATGGTTCAGGTTCCTGTATTGTTTTATTGACAGATATACTGTTGTATATTTTTGGCACATTTATTTGAAACAAACTAAAATGAGTGAATACAGGCAGTATTCGTGGAATGAGGCAAAGCAGCCTTGACTATCACAGTCCCTCCAAACGATGGGACAAAGGTTTAACGGCTATAGAGACAGTCAGTCACACCTGTCAGTATCTTTCAACGTCATTTTCCGTTTTGCTGGATATTTGCATCTCCCGGTTTGTACTCCGTGTGCGAACACTTGTCGGACGAAAAACAACCTTCATATCAGTTGTATGAAAGTGTCCCTGAAACTCTCCCAGGATAGAATGGGCATGATGCACATCCATGTTCACCAATAGACCCGCGGGATAGATGTGAACACCACAGCAGCAGGGCCTGTCTCAACACATAAGGCATCATGCCCAACCTGTTTAACAAAGGACATGTCACAGCCAAGAGACTGCAGCTAAGCCACACGCGAAACCTGCAGAAAGTAAGATCACGGGCTGGGCAGCTACGATATGTGTGAAACAGTGGGTTTACGTGAGTTCTGTCATTCGCTGTTACATAGTTTACCATGCGGTGTAGTACAGTATAACCCACAGATGGAAACGCAGGACAGTTTACATCTGTACTGTAGCACAGGGTAGTACAGTATAACCCACAGATGTAAACTCAGTATATAGTGTACATCTGTACTGTAATACAGTGTGATACAGTATGACCCACAGATGTGAACTCAGGACAGAAGGTAGAGCTGTGATGAGAACAATGGTACCTCACTCCATTCTGCCTGGAGATACATCGTGCCTTATCTTTGGCCCAAGAGCATTTTCCTTGTGATTATATTACTATACACACAACTGACATTTCACAATATGCAAGCTATCCAGGGCAGTGTAGCATAGATAATAATAATAATAATAATAATAATAATAATAATAATAATAATAATA
>NC_083776.1:5681069-5796069 GCF_963514075.1 Conger conger | reverse complement strand
GAGTTTAATTTGTGTTTGTGTGAGTTCGGTTTTGATATTGGTTTTAGAATGTGGGACTGTGGTCAGTGTCGATGGCAGACGTAGCCGTGGTTCGGAGGAACATTGATTTCGGGACTGTTTTTGATTGGCCGTTCTCCTCTTTCAGCCCGAAATCAGAAGCCCCGCCCTCCAGCACGGTCACCTCCAGCACCTCAGTGCAGTCGATCAGCAAGAGGTGAGCCCCGGAAACAATAATGTTATTTACACCGGAAACATCGTTATTTACACCAGAAACATCGTTATTTACACAGTTTTCAGAATCTCCTGTCTCTATAGCAACACCAAGGACCTAAACAGACCCTCTCTGGCCCATGATACCAGTCATCTGCTGTGTCAAATCCCACTGGACCGCCTATGCACATTGGCACAGTGGATAGCACTGTCGCCTCACAGCAAGAAGGTCTTGGGTTCGAATCCCAGCCTGGACCTTTCTGCACATTCTCCCCGTGTCTCTGTGGGTTTCCCCCCACAGTACAGAGGCAGAGGTTAGGCTACTTAGGGGGGCAGTAACAGGGCGTCGCTGTAAAAGAGCTTGTGTGTGCTCAGTCAACTTACCCTGTATAAATAAAGGTTAATAAAATAAATACAGTAATCAAACCAGCTAGACACTGTACATATACAGAATATGCTGTGCCATCCCAACAACAGGCACATAAATTAAGGCAGAAAATCTATTATGATTTGATTATGAAAGGGGATAATGGTAAAACAACCAAAACAAAACAAACTGAGGACACTCCAGGTGGGAGTGTCCGTAAGTTGCTTTGGATAAAAGCGTCAGCCAAATACCATGTAATATTATATTTCCCCATTATTCTGTTCACAGGTTCAGCGGGACTAGCCAGCCTGTGAAGAGGTGAGTTTTTCCCCAGCAGCCTCTGTTTTCATTTAAACGTGCTTCACCCTTAAAATGTTTGTGCGCATTTTTAGCATATTTACATATTTTATTAATTACGTAGTATGAAACCCTCTGATATTTTTGTGGCACAAGCGCACAATGCGATCTGATCCCCCTCTCAGTTTAGCAATGCGCTACACCTCATATTAGCGCATGCTTCAGTCCGTGCAATCCGTCACTGCGTTCTGCGTACGGATGTTTGTCTACTACACCGCACAAATTAAATTTTTTACCTGCATGCATATAAACAATGTTTATGTGGTATTGTTTGCCGCCACCATACTGTTTATCTGTTTATACAAATGTAATAATGCAGTTTAGCTGCACTCCTAAATTTGAATCTTATAACGCAATAGACGTTAAAAACTGGTTATGTGCGGCATGCTTTCAGCGCGGACCAGCGTTTACACGGACGTCTTATTTTCTGACCTTTCTCTTCCGACAGCACACCTCCTCCGAGCTACGACAAGGCCGTCGCCAGCAAAACGTAAACACGCAGACATACGATACATCTGTATAATTATCTCACTAAATCTGTACTGTGTAAGGAGGGGTAGTGTTCACATGATGACATCCATGCTCAGCAGAGCAAAACTCTTTATTGAACACCATATTTACTTGAAATACTTCGTTTTTTTTAATTGACTTCATTGTCCCATAGAAGCAAATTAAACACATTTATGTTTCCTCCCACTGTCCAAAGACCTGCATCTTAGGGACTACAGATGAAAATGAGGTCATTAGCTCACTAATTGGCGTGGAAAATGAAAATTTATGTGCAAAAAAATGTTTTTTGTATTTATATTGTATATCATGAGGTTCCAATATCAGTCAGAAATCTTAATGCAATTTTGTTTGGGAAGTCCTATTTAGCAGATTACCGTTCATGTAGATAAACTGCTAAATGTGTCTTTCATGAGGTATGTTTTAATTTCAGCACTAAAGTCTCATCTGATGGGAAGACCACTGAGACAACCGTCACCACAACCAGGTGTGTGTGTGTGTGTGTGTGTGTGTGTGTGTGTGTGTGCATGTGCGCGTGCACGCACACGTGTGTGTGTGTGTGTGTGTGTGTGTGTGCTCTCATGTTCAGCTACAATGATGATCTTTCGCACTCTCACTAGCACTGAGAAAGCCTGTCTTTTATTAGTTTACATTATTTTGCTGCTCGACACGTTTTTATCAATTTAAAGATAAATGAAAGGAAAGATACCAATTATTGTATCATTATGCTATTTATTCATTACTAATGGCATGATCACAATATCATATTCCATCCCATGTTACACATTAAAACCATGACAACTGTTTGGGGGACCTCAGTCTGCAATGGGAATAGGTCTTTTTCATCATTCCTGACTAAATATGATTAAATCCATGTCTACCATGCTGCTCATAGGACCAGTGGCACGAAACGGCCCACAGAAACCTTCACTGAGCGGGTCTTCTCTGACGTGAAGTCATACAGCAAACCGTGAGTCTGACTATGAATAAAAACATACGTAATAAGTGTGAATACATTACATGCACATGTGAATATAATACATTACATGACATTGAATGTGTGTGAATGAATAAAGATCATCCCACATTATCTCATCAGTTGTTCCTGCGACAGGGCGTTCTGTTTAGCTCATATACCACTTTTATATCAGTGGTAAATGGACTGCATTCATATCCAAAGTGCTTTACAATTAATGCCTCTCATTCACCCTTTCACACACACACACATAGGTGAATGAGAACTCTCATTGTCATACACACATTCACATTCACACACACACACATCAACAACGAAAGTTGCCATGCAAGGCAACCAGCTCATCAGGAACAATTGGGAGTTAGGTGTCTTGCACAGGGACACACCCCGGGCGGGGGAACGAACAAATGCCAAATGCCAGACGACTGCTCTTACCTCCTGAGTGAATGGCACACCCAATGCTGCTCATCATGAATGTCTATTGGAAAAACCCCAAAGCTCAGTGGAAACACAGTAGATGTTCCCGGCTATAGGCACGGTTCTGTCTGTTCTGAGCTAAAGTTTACATGGCAGAGCAGGCGTGTCCAATCTTATCCTAAAAGGGCCAATGCGGGTGCAGGGTTTTAACCCAAGACACATGCCAAGATTCAATGAACTAACCACGGTCTTCAATGAAGACCTCAGTAAGTAGAATCAGGGCCACGTTCAGCACCGACAAAACGTTTATTTAAACAGAAACGGTGGTGCGCTGAACATCCGGTTGCAAACCGCGGGCGGACCGACTGACATAGTACGGTTTGGTCCAATGGAGTCTGAGAAGGCGTTCTCTGATTCAGGCTACACCCACCAAACGGGAGCAAACAGACCTCAAAGCCCGCTGCAAAATGTTGCACACCGTTGGGAGAAAACATACGGTTCAACATGGAAACCTTTTCAGATTGAACATGGCCCAGGTGTAACCGTGCGTGTTGGGTTGAAACAAAAACCTGCACCCACACCGGCCCTTTTTCGGATAAGATTGGACAACCCGTGTGGAAGAGCAACAAAAACGACTGCCTACATCACTCTACTCGGGTTCTTCATAAGACACACTTCTCCTGAAGCAATTAAACCGAGCTGTACATATCACTCTCCGTGGCTTAGCTGGACAACAGCACTGATCAGGGCCCACACCGTGTGTCTGGCCACTTTTTCCCCCAGCACGCACTGCGATTCGCTCTCGGCTTCACCCTGCGGCCCGTTTACTGCCCACACTTTACACGTTGCATTGTGGGATATCGGTGTTACCCTGTGCAGTGGAATATGAACCACAACCATCCACCGTCACAGTCAGCCTGCCGTAATTCCACCGGTTCCACTCTCGTGACGGCGATTTCCTTTTCTTTAAAGAAAGCCCGGGACTCTTCCCCCCAAACCAAAAACAAGCACCACGGAAGTAACAACCAGAAAGGGGTAAGGAGTCTTAATCTTTTCAATGCCACAACAATGAAAAATAGAATCTCTGTCCTATGGCCACCTCCTGCCTGACCCTCCATACGCTGTTTGAGTGAAATCTCGGTACGTTGTTTTTTTATTTATTTTTTTTTTTTTTAAACTTTTTTTAAGGAGTGCCTCCAGCCCTAAAACATCAGAAACAACAAGTGTGACAACCTTCACGGAGATCATCAAAAACGAGTGCGTTTCATAAGTCATGTGCTGCTGATGTCTTTCTTTGTCTGCAACTTTTATAATCGACATCCCCTTTGCTACAATACGAATAATTTGACAATGCATACTTTAACAGATAAAGGCATATGAGACAACTTTCTATGCATCTTTACATTACATTACATTAATGGCATTTGGCAGATGCTCTTATCCAGAGCGACGTACAACAAAGTATCTCATCCCAAACATACTAATTAAACAGAAAGTCAGAAAGTATGACTACAATTTTAGGATAAATGTATACTTTTCTTCTGTTTTTCTTTTGGTTGGCGTTTGGATTCTCTTTCTGAGACCCTTATTACAAAGCCAACCAGTAGTGTCTGCTACACTTCTCAAAGCTTACACTTCACTCTGACATGCCTTAAGTACAGAGCTAATAACGCTTTGATATCACATACTGGCCACAAACGCTTTGCCTCATGCTTCAGTTTTCTGCCAGTATCGTTAATATTCTGACTTGTGTTTATTTTCTCCTGGTTAGCGATTACAGCAAGACGGAGTCTTCTTCATCTCCGACCTCCTCCTCCACCATCACCACCACCAGGTCTGCACCATCAGCCATTTTGTATTGATGTTGCCCATGTCCATAGCATATGTGAATATCACATGTTAGGGTGGCCTGTAGCGTAGTGGTTAAGGTGAATGAATGACTGGGACACGCAAGGTCGGTGGTTCTAATCCTGGTGTAGCCACAATAAGAATCGCACAGCCGTTGGGCCCTTGAACGAGGCCCTTAACCCTGCATTGCTCCAGGGGAGGATTGTCTCCTGCTTAGTCTAATCAACTGTAGGTCGCTCTGGATAAGAGCATCTGTCAATTGCCAATAATGTAATGTAATGTAATGTTACATGACTTGCTGACGCATACAGTACAGAGCCCTGAAAATGTTTTTCTACCTTGCCCAGGACCACGACCGTCTCCAGCCCTAAACCATCTGAAACAACAACAACAACAGTGACAACCAACAAGGATTCTCTGAAGGATAAGTGAGTAAAGTTCTGTCGCTCTGCAACAGCGTTTACAATCTACCGCCCCCCTGGTTACCACTATCTGAGTAATTTCATAATGTGTGTTTGGAGGAATTCTGACAAATAAGCAAACTAAATCTCGCAGCGTCTAACATGCCACCACGGCCAATCACGTTCACTTTCTCAGAGAAAAGGAACCCTGCTTCAACTAGTAACAGCAAAAGGCAAAATGATTAATCTGCTTCAAACGAATCCTTAATATCCAAGCAAATGAACTTGACTGAGGTAAAGTCGGAGCGTCATTTGAAGTGACCCACGTTTGTTCGTCTCTTTGCATCGGCAGGTCTTTGGACCTTCTTTCCGATGACCTTGGATCAAGCGGCGGGGACAGGTGAGCCTACGATCCGCAGTCACAAGACATAAACAGAGAGTCACTCCGCTCATGCTCTGGAATCAGAGTTGGCAAAGATCTT
The DNA here is from genome assembly GCF_963514075.1 of Conger conger. Taxonomy (NCBI): domain Eukaryota; kingdom Metazoa; phylum Chordata; class Actinopteri; order Anguilliformes; family Congridae; genus Conger; species Conger conger. Next base: position 5,790,504 of record NC_083776.1, on the reverse strand, counting down.
TCCTGTGCTGCCAGGAACTGTGAACCTCTTGAAAAAACATCTCGTATTGAGTCCAACCACCCCAGGCCACCCATTACATGACGGGCATTTAGCAGGCCTTGCGGGAACTTGGACCCTGTAGAGCAGGGGAATCACACCTAAATTCTACTTCTCAAGGTCCTGATTGAAGGCCATGATTAGTTCATTTGTTGAATCGGGTGTCTTTTTGTTGGGCTAGAACAAAAACCTGCACCTAGGCATAACGATAAAACAAGTATACGTAGCTGTGATAACCCAGTTAGGGCTCCTCAACGATATAGCGTGGTTACGGTAATTGTGCCGGGATGAGGTTACTTGGGGTGGTGGAACCCAGAGCAAGATCTTTTCACGAGACTCAAAACTCCACCCCAAATATCATTAACATAATTTAACAACAACATTCTGACCTGTGTTTATTTTCTCCTGGTTAGTGTTTACAGCAAGACATATTCTCCGTCATCTCCGACCTCCTCCACGACCACCACCACCAGGTTTGCACCATCAGCCATTTTGACGCTGCGTACTCCACGGCGTGTATGAATATGACAGGTTACATGGCTTGCTGAGTATTGCAGCACTGAAGGTTAAATGGTATCCCAGTAGAAATCACAGGACTGAGTGTTCACAACCTTCAGCGAAATGCAGGATACGTATGTGAATTCAGCTGTTGACGCCTACAGAACAAAGCCCTGAAAATGTCTTTCTACCTGTGTTTAAGGACCAGGAGTGTCACCAGCCCTGAAGAAAAGGCTATGAAAACCTTCACGGATCCTACAAAAGACAAGTAAGCAAAGTCCTGCTGAGATCTTACTTTGTCTGCGCAGCTTTCACAATCTACACCCCCTGGTTAGCATTATCTGAACAATTACTGTATGTATAAAAAATGCTAACAAATGAAAGGTACAATAGGTAATCCTAACGGTCAAGAGAGGAATTGCAGCAACAAACACCCTCAGACCACAACACTCCCTCCCCCATATCTGTGAACGCGCTGATATTAAAATGGCATTGGCTGTTGCAATTAGGATCAATTTTCAACCAATGAGCTTGAATAATTATATGGCTGTACAATGTTTTGGTACAGAGTATCGGTGCCTGAACTGTATATTTTGAAACCCAAATTTAAGGAGTATAAACACAGGCAGAGGGTGTGTCAACATGTCAGTGAGCCTTCTTCAACGACAGGAAGGGATTTACAACACAAAAATCTTACCTATTGTACCTTCAACAAACTGAATCTAGGAGCGTCTACTGTAGCATGCTACCTTGTTCACTTCCACTGAGAAAAGGATCCCCTGATTCAACTGGTAACACAAACAAGACTAAACGATTAATGGGAATCCGAAGTCATTCATTACATGGGCCGAGTTCACGTCAAAGCGCCGTTTAAACTGAGCCGAGACTGATCTGTTTCCATTGGCAGGCCTTTGGATGATCTTGCTGATGACCTCATTTCATTGCCATCAAGCACCGGATACTCCAGTCGCAACAGGTGAGCTCACGGTACCACAGTCGAGGGACTGAAATGGGAGTAGCCCCTTTGTTCCTTTGGGATGACACAGACGCATCCGTGCGGCACATATTAATGGGACATGTTACAGCAGTCATACGGTGAAACCACACGTGGTCTGGACTCCTGGCTATACCAGTCCCACTCGGCCCTACAGGGTGCTGCAGAAATAATTCTATCCTCACCCAGGAACAGAGGGTTCCTGTTGGAGGAGATCTTCCGTGCCTCCCTACGTAATATCCCTGCTAACAGCTCAAGCTAGGTTTTGAAACAGCTGGTACAGTAGCTGGTTAACCAGTTCAGACAACCAGTTCAAAACATAGCTTGACCAGATCAACCAGCCACCAACTCAGACAAGCTACCAGCACTAGCTGGTTGACCAGCTCATACCCAGCTAGACCAGCGTATGACCAGCTTGACCAGCTCTATTTTAAATGTGGTCAAGCTGGTCATCTGCAGACTGGATATAAGCTGCAGGTGGCCACACAAGCTTTGAGGCATGCTTCAGTTTTCTACCAGTTTCATAATTATCCTGACCTGAGTTTACTTTTTCCCCTGGTTAGCGAATACAGCAGGACATATTCTTCATCATCTCCGAATTCCTCCATCACCACCACCAGGTTTGCACCCTCTGCCATTTTGCTTTCGCATGCTGCCCATCTCCATAGCACATATGAATATCACAGGCTATGTGGCCTGCTGTTCACACATACTGTACAAACTCTTACAACTGTGTTTCTACCTTGTTTTAGGACCACGAGTGTCTCCAGTCCGAAAACATCTGAAACAACGACCGTGACATCCTACACGGAGAAAATCAAGTGAGTGAAGCTCTACTGAGACGTTCATCTGCCAAAGCTTTTAAAATCTAAACCCCCGGTTACAACTATTCTGACTTCTGACTAATAAGCAAACTCCCTCTAGGACCACTTAACATGCAAACATGACTAATCTTGCTTAATTCCTTAGAGAAAAGGAATCCCTGTTTCAACTGGCAACACCAGAAATGGTGATTAATCTGCTAAATGATTAATCTGCCTCAAATTAATCATCGATACCTAAATAAATAAACTACGTAGATTGAGTGGAAGTGGAATAAAAATTGACCCAGGTTGGATCTTGTCTTTGCATTGGCAGGTCTTTGGAGGATCTTTCTGATGACTACGGTTCAAGCAAAGGTTACTCCAGTGGGGACAGGTGAGCTTACGTTCCGCAATCATGAGACCGAAACAGAGGGTACACTCTCAGAAGCAATGGGTTCTCTGGCTCCTCTCCATAGTGGAACCCTCATTAGTTATTTCTGGAAGCCGGCTGGGTAGGGGTGAAAACTGTAGGTGTACCAATTTTTCCTGGCAAAGAACCTTCACCGTACACTAGATAGGGTTCCTCTATGGCGGAGATAATCAAATACAAATCCATCTCTGTTTTTCTATTCTCTCGGGTAACTAACTGAACATTAAGGTCTACTGATTGGCCAGACAGTCTTCACACCTGACTTCCAGGTAAAGGGAGGGTGGAAAAACAGCAGTTTTTGGACTGCGAGTTGATGATCCCTGCGCTCTACAGAGGAGCCCTTTGGAAGCCTTTCTTCTGAGACTGTGGACTTGTCCCTTTAATATGGCACACTCATCTGCACACCACGTATTAATGTCAGACATACAGCTTATCCTGTCATGGTCACACCACACATGGACACTTTAATCCAGAGTGACTTCCAGTTGATTAGACTAAGCAGGGGCCAATCCTGCCTGGAGCAATGAGGGGTTAAGGGCCTTGCTCAAGGGCCAACAGCTACGCAGATCTTATTATGGTTACACTGGGGCTTTAACCACCAACCTTCTTCCCCATTATGGTGCCACTGCGTCCCATGGTAATATGTGGTTGGTCAGACAAGCAGTGGGGTGCGCTTTAGTTTTCTACCAATGTCATCAATATCCTGACCTGCGTTTATTTTCTCCTGGTTAGAGATTACAGCAGGACATATTCCTCATCATCACCGAATTCCTCCATCACCACCACCAGGTTTGCACCCTCTGCCATTTTCATTCCGCATGCTGCCCATCTCCATAGCACATATGAATATCACAGGCTATGTGGCCTGCTGTTCACACATACTGTACAAACTCTTACAACTGTGTTTCTACCTTGTTTTAGGACCAGGAGTGTCTCCAGTCCGAAAACATCTGAAACAACGACCGTGACATCCTACACGGAGAAAATCAAGTGAGTGAAGCTCTACTGAGACGTTCATCTGCCAAAGCTTTTCAAATCTAAACCCCCCCGGTTACAACTATTCTGACTTCTGACTAATAAGAAAACTCCCTCTAGGACCACCTAACATGCAAACATGACTAATCTTGCTTAATTCCTTAGAGAAAAGGAATCCCTATTTCAACTGGCAACACCAGAAATGGTGATTAATCTGCTAAATGATTCATCTGCCTCAAATTAATCATCGATACCTAAATAAATAAACTACGCAGATGGAGTTCAAGTGGAAGTGGAATAAAAATTGACCCAGGTTGGATCTTGTCTTTGCATTGGCAGGTCTTTGGAGGATCTTTCTGATGACTACGGTTCAAGCAAAGGTTACTCCAGTGGGGACAGGTGAGCTTACGTTCCGCAATCATGAGACCGAAACAGAGGGTACACTCTCAGAAGCAAAGGGTTCTCTGGCTCCTCTCCATGGCGGAACCCTTTTTAGTTATTTCTGGAAGCCTGCCGGGTAGGAGTGAAAATTGTAGGTGTAACAATTCTTCCTGGCAAAGAACCTTCACCGTACACTAGATTGGGTTCCTCTATGGCGGAGATAATCAAATCCAAATCCATCTCTGGTTTTCTATTCTCTCGGGTAATTAACTGAACATTTAGTGCCACTGATTGGCCAGACAGTCTTCACACCTGACTTCCAGGTAAAGGGAGGGTGGAAAAACAGCAGTTTTTGGACTGCGAGTTGATGATCCCTGCTCTACAGAGGAGCCCTTTGGAAGCCTTTCTTCTGAGACTGTGGACGTGTCCCTTTAATATGGCACACTCATCTGCACACCACGTATTAATGTCACACATCAGACATACAGCTTATCCTGTCAAGGTCACACCACACATGGACACTTTAATCCAGAGTGACTTCCAGTTGATTAGACTAAGCAGGGGCCAATCCTGCCTGGAGCAATGAGGGGTTAAGGGCCTTGCTCAAGGGCCAACAGCTACGCAGATCTTATTATGGTTACACTGGGGCTTTAACCACCAACCTTCTTCCCCATTATGGTGCCACTGCGTCCCATGGTAATATGTGGTTGGTCAGACAAGCAGTGGGGTGCACTTTAGTTTTCTACCAATGTCATCAATATCCTGACCTGCGTTTATTTTCTCCTGGTTAGAGATTACAGCAGGACATATTCCTCATCATCTCCAAACTCCTCCCTCATCACCACCACCAGGTGATTCTCACATTCTCAACCTTCAGTGAAACGCAGGACATCTGAATTGCTGTTGATGCGTACAAGTACGGTACAAAGTCCTGAAAAAAATGAAAATGTTTCTACCTTGCTTAAGGACCAGGAGTGTCTCCAGCCCTAAACCATCTGACACAATGACCCTGACAAGCTACACGGAGACTGTGAAAGACAGGCGAGTAGAGTTCTGAGTTCTGTCTGTGACAGCTTTTACAATCCACACCCACTGGCCGAGATGCTTTGACACCTTCTTCGGGTTTTCCACCAGTACCATCAATATTCTGACCTCTGATGTTCTGATGTTCTGACCCGGTTTATTTTCTCTGGGTTAGGGATTACAGCAGGTCCTACTCTCCGGATCCCACCAGCAGCAGCACCTCCAGGTTTGCACCTGAACACCTCATTCACATGTGCTGGGTGAAAGAGATGTGAGCCTCTGTCCAATAACCATCCTCTCTTTCATATCAGGAGAACCTACAGCAGCACTGAATATTTACCAAGTGTGAGAACCAGCTCATATTCTGTGAGCTCTGACCCCAGGTGAAACTCTTTCACTGTATTTATTTTATTTGCCTGTGGCTTGTTTCCGTTTTCCAAACAATCCACTGAGAAGAAGAGACTACATAGATTGCCCACCACAAAAGGGACCCTTCACTTTGGGAGTAAATCAATGTGGATGGGACTGTCCAGGGATGACATAGTTGGACAAAGATGGATATAGTTGCATTTACATTTTGCACTTTCTCACACTAAAACCTTTTAACTAACTCTGACACCCCCCCCCCCCCCCCCCCCTTCATCTGTGCTAAATCTACAGCTATGCTGACAACCTGTCCAAGAGCAGGAGCTACACCAGCCTGCCTAGAGACACCAGGTAAATCTCTCTGAGAAATCACAAGAACTCAGTGTACAGGTAAATCTCTCTGAGAAATCACAGGTGCTCAGTGCACAGGTAAATCTCTCTGAGAAATCACAGGTGCTCAGTGCACAGGTAAATCTCTCTGAGAAATCACAGGTGCACAGTGCACAGGTAAATCTCTCTGAGAAATCACAGGTACTCAGTGTACAGGTAAATCTCTCTGAGAAATCACAGGTGCTCAGTGGACAGGTAAATCTTAGGTGCTCACAGGTGCACAGTGCACAGGTAAATCTCTCTGAGAAATCACAGGTGCTCACAGGTGCTCAGTGCACAGGTAAATCTCTCTGAGAAATCACAGGTGCTCAGTGCACAGGTAAATCTCTCTGAGAAATCACAGGCACCCAGTGCACAGGTAAATCTCTGAGAAATCACAGGTGCGCAGTGCACAGGTAAATCTCTGCTCAGTGCATTTGCACCTGTGCCAGCATGCTGACTTGGGTCATTAGTAGGAGACAGGGAATTTTACAGGGAATTTAAATGGCTAGGAAGCTGAGTTTGTGTGGCATAGCTCTCCTACACGACAATGTGGTTGTAGCATCTGGCATCTGAACATGTGATTCCACATTCAGAGCAATCACTTGTATAGTGAACCGGGCACTTCTGTCTCTTTCCAGTTATGAATACACCAGTGTGTCCAGCCCAACAACCTACACCAAATCATCCTACCTGGAGAACAGGTACTGTAATTTTAGCCTCTGTGAATTACACATGAACCCGAAATGAAAGATGATAATGCCAGCTATGATTATGAGGATGGAACACAGCACAACGGACAGATTGTAGTGGCTGTATAAAATACGCTTGAATCGTTCACTGATAACATTAATTTTACGCTCGGAAGGGAAAACCAGCTTTTAACTTAACTTTAAAAAAAATTTTCAATGAAGGGTATGCAGAATAAAAAATGAAAGCATATTACCTTTATATCACACATCATCCGTCCATTGAGTTGGCCCATTTTTTTTGTTTTTAATGAAGACAAATGGGAGGGCAAGGTTTGCACTGTCAGTCATTATCTACAGCTCGACAGTACAAGCGGGTGGGAATCATGGGAAAGGCAGTATTGCAATCGCCCCCGGGACCATTAGTGACCTCACTGTATCTCATTCTGCTGAGTGTGCAGAATGACAGAACCTCCGCCTGCAACACAATACGCTGCACTGTAGCACACACTGGATCTATTAAGGGCAGATATACTGTATACCCCGACAGTATTACAGATGATTACCCTGCTGAAAAAAACAGCTCAAGCTATGTTTTAAAACAGCGGGAAGCTGGTTGACCAGTTAGACCAGCTCATGGTTTGACCAGCTCAAGGTATGTTTTGAAACAGCGGGAAGCTGGTTGACCAGTTAGACCAGCTCTAGACTCAACACCGTTTGGCAAACTCCAGCTATGTTTTGAAATGGCTGGTCGCCGGTTGACCAGTTAGACCAGCTCATGGTTTGACCAGCTCAAGGTATGTGTTGAAACAGCTGGTCGCTGGCATTTCAAGTTGCTCATAGCTGGATTTTACACCAGGGTAACCCTGACTCTGAGATACACTGTTTTTTACTGTACTGATGATTTTCTCTCTTTTGGTTTGCAGCCCCTCCGGCTCATACTCTGACATCCAGTCAAAGTCAAGCAGCTCGGTCTACACCACCTCGGACAGGTCTGCATACCACTCGGGATCTATACCAATACAATATCACATATTAGTAAACTCATCCAGTGACATATGTTTTGCTGCAGAAAAGTGTTGTTCTGTAAGCAGCATGGAAACATGGAATGTTAATACATTTGCATAGTTAAGAAAAGCAAGTTTATTGTTTCCTGGTTTAACGACAGTGATGGCTGAAGGCAGCGGAACACAAAAGTCATGTGATGTGATGTCACATTTTATTGTTGGGAGACCATTCAGACCAGCTTTGCCGGCTAATCGTTGTAAAACAGAAATGGCAGCCTATCATGACTGAATCGCCTACAAAACTGATACGACTCTTAGTAATGCCAGTTAGAAAATATCTGTTCGTACCTGGCACCAATAACTATGTTTGCCGTCACCACAGGCAGAATGTACAGCCTCACTGTAATGCAATAGTGACAGGAATACAATACAAGACAATATGATACAAAGAGCATTTGCATGAAGATGAGCAAAATATGAATACATTTGAATATGCATTTCCTGCAAGTAAACGCTCATAATTTAAGTGTGAGAGAAAAAAAGTTAAACAGCAGAAGATACTCTCCCGGGACAACACGGTGGATACATGTACATTTCTGTTTTCGTGTTTGTTCACCGCAGGGCTATCACTGCGAGAGACATTTGCACCTACTGCCACAAACCAATGAGCATTGAAGCCAAGATGATCCTGGATGAACTGCAGATACACTGCCATGCCACCTGCTTCAGGGTAACGGCCTTTACACTTCCCATGCCAATGCACTTTACACTTCCCGTGCTAATATAATGCTGATGCACTTTACACTTCCCTTGCTAATGCACTCCACATTACCCATGCTAATGCAATTCACACTTCCCATACTAATGCAATGCTGATGCACTCCACACTTCCCATGCTAATGCAATGCTGATGCACTCCACACTTCCCATGCTAATGCACTTTACACTTCCCATGCTAATGCAATGCTAATGCACTTTACACTTCCCTTGCTAATGCACTCCACATTACCCATGCTAATGAAATTCACACTTCCCATACTAATGCAATGCTGATGCACTTTACACTTCCCTTGCTAATGCACTCCACATTATCCATGCTAATACAATTCACACTTACCATGCGAATGCACTTCACACTTCCAATGCTAATGCACTTCACACTTCCCATGCTAACTCTGATGCATTTTACACTTCCCACGCTAATGCACTGCCCCCACTTTCTATGCTAATGCTGATGCATTTCACACTTCCCATGCTAACTCTGATGCATTTTACACTTCCCATGCTAATGCACTGCCCCCACGTTCTATGCTAATGCTGATGCATTTCACACTTCCCATGCCAATTCCCGTGCAATAAATGCAATTTTGAGGCTAACGCTTCTTCCTCCGTTCCAGTGTGAGGTGTGCAGCAACACCCTGGGGCATCTGAAGGCCGGGGACACGATATGGATCCACCACCGCACTGTGCACTGCGAGAGGTGCTTTGAAACCACCAGAGGTACGGTCACCTCGCGGTTGCCCACAAAATGGCCGCCACATTGTTCCTCTACGGTCGAACAGATCTCTTTCATACCTGCCTCCGGTTGAGAAGCATAAACGTGGTTCAGTGGCAGGCACAGTGGGGTTCTGACACAGGGTTGAATCCTGAAACCAAATCTGACATCTGACGTGAATCTATATGCTCAACTGGCTTCACAAACAGGCGGCAATACAAACGGACCCCTGAACTTTCCTCCTCAAGTCCCAACACATGCGATGCTGAACCAGTTTCCCTAATTTCAGACAATCTGTCTGTAGAAAGAGATGTCTGCCTGTTAAAGAATATATGGTGTAAGTTCTAATATTCTGTTTTGTGTGCATTTGTGTTTTTACAGAGAAGTGGCGTCGCTGATCAACAATGAGCAACAATTAACCAATCATGATCAAACTAGAGATTATGCATATGTAACAGAAATACGAATATGTATTTATGGTAAGTGGGTAAACAATGTATAAGCCACATGTAGGGAATTAAATATAAGAGAATAAACAATGAACTGCACCTTTCCACTGTCTGTAGGGCGTAGGGGCATTTCTTCTTTGCATTAAATAAATAAAATCATTACAATAGGATGGTAAAGGAATAAACTATATCACTAGGCTTTCATACAAATCAAATTAAATGTGCTATAAACGATATGCTACATACTGTATTGCTAAGTGCATCTCTGGCTGAGAAAAACCACTGACGATATATACGTTAATTTTTTCTATTTTGTCTGTTTTTTAACCAGTCTATCACAATCATCATCTGTAACAAAGCATCACTCGAATAAATAAAGCTGTATCTTCTGATTGCTGAGCTGGTTGACTGAATAAAACACTGGTGTAACTACAGCAAACGGAACAAGCCAACGCTCCGTCAAATATCTGCGGAACATCACTCATTTCAAAACACGAACAACTTTAGTTAGCGCATTTAATCAGAGGCATGTCTGGAAAATGAGAGAGTTTGCCGTTTCGGGTCTGGAATAGTAATGAAGGACTTAAAAGAGGAAGCTGTGGATGGAAGATCTCTGGGAGATCACAGTCATGGGGATGCAGCACCGTTCTGACGCATTAACCCTTTCAGTCTCTCCAATGCACACCTTCTCAACCAATCACAAGTGACCGCTATGCTATTGTTTTGAGCCCCTATTACACGGGTTGGCAATTCCAGTCCTGGAGGGCCGGCGTGTATGCAGGTTTTTCGTTTCCACCAATTACTCTGGCTAAATGAGCAAATTGGCCGTATACACCAACACTATTTCGCTGGGATTAGATCGCAGCAAAAACATATCATACAGGAACACAAGAACGAACAGTCTTTGACTGTCATTAATGCCTTCATCAAGAAATGTAGCTAAAATGTCAGATGACGTAAATATTAGAACCAATTAAGTAATTAAGGCCAGCGGTTGGCATGAAAACCAGACACAGATACGGCCCTCATTGCCCACCTCTGCCCTATTACAACCCTACTATATTTTCCTCAACTTTCTCAACCAAAGGCCAAAACCCAAACCTAGTGATTTGGGAAGGTTGGGGTGTGATGCACAGAGCCAGACAGGGTTGCAGCGTTGGGGACTCCCTGAGCAGGTAAGGCCCCTGAGTGCCGGGGGCCCCCTGAGGGATGAGCTTTAGGAGTTTTGGGGTGACAGGATGACCCCCCCCCCCCCCTTCATAAATAAATAAAGGTACAGAAAGTGCATAAAAAGGAACAAATGCTGGTCGCTGGAGAGGTACCCAATAGGTACATAGCAATATATAATTCATTTGTCCCTTTTCTGCTTGGAAAACATACTCATTTGTACCCAAAGAGAACATTACTGTACTGTCCGGGTACATCAGGGCAGAGATTTTATCCTTGAAGGACGAAAATGTCGACTGTCACTTTATTGGAGTGTAGGATTGCTCTGGGTCAGTCACGCTGGGCCATAACCTCCAACCGGACTTTTACCGCTGAGAGCCAAATGCCAGTAAAGCTACTTCAAAGTCGCTTTTGTAATTAGACCATGAAAAATACCCTGCCCTGTATACTTTCCCAACCTGTGTAATTATAGACAATGTAAACCCCGATTTAGCTTTTTGGGGGTTCAGACAACACTTCGCCCAATTTCCGTTTCCGTTTCCTCTGTCAAGCACCTTTGTGAGAGTGCCTCTGTAAAAAGCGCTTTACAAATCAAATTGAATAATATATCCATCATCTTACAACCGCCTTTTCTTCTTTGACCTTCTGATAATTTAATTATCATATGGACAATTCAATTACATTGCTGTGCATTCAATTGCATGCACAGTCTGAAGCAGAGGGCAAAATTAATTGTTTTATTTATTTTTAGTCGTACTCTCGGGGGGTTTACATACAAAAGTGAAACCGCTGACTCAAAAACTTGTATCACAAGAACAGTATTGTAAACATGTCTCTACAACCACATCACAGTATGGTGGCGCGAACTGGGATTATCCGTTTAATCGGCTTAAACTGTACTTTATAATTAAGGCTGCGGGGAGAAATCGTTACGAACTATTTTTATCCTCTTCAGACACCTTAAGTAAAAATCGAGTTGGGCTAGCCACCTATAGTCCAATATAATTCATAACCTACTGCATAATTAAGACTTAAACGGGCGCTTATAGGGTATGATATAGACTGGAACGTCCATAAACGAAACGCTGAACTTGAGTTTGACGCCCATTTGTTTCACCTGGAGTGAATTAGCGTGGCTGGACTGGCCGTGTTCGTGGTTACGGCGCCTGGCTTCGCTCCGCTCCGAGGGAGGAGACAGCGAGCCGCTTTCTATTTCATTGGGCGACCAGCGCAGCATCTTAATGCAACACTCCGTTGGAGTCGGAGCAACAAAAAAAAAAAATCATTCTGTGAATGCTCAAATCACAGCGAAAGCGACGGCGCAGACAGGAGCCTCCATCCACCATTTTACCGTTTTTTGTTTTGTTTTGTTTTACTACTCGGTTATAGATGGGGTGCATGTGTGTGTTTTAACCAATGGAAGCCGCAGTGATGAAACCTCAAATGATGGCGGATATCAACTGCAACAATAACTCCGCGAGCGCGGAGCTGGAGGTGAAAAAGCTGCAAGAACTGGTCCGAAAGCTGGAGAGGCAAAACGAGCAGCTGAGAACAAGGGCGAACGCCGTGAACAGTTGCACTGCCAGTCCACACAGCTTACAGTCCTCGCCGGCCTGCCTCCTCGCGAGTCCGGTCGGAGCAGCCGCTAGCCCCCTGTTCGCTGGGGGTTATTGTGCTCCGAGCCCGGTGCCCACACTCTTGTGTCCGTCGGCTCTAGACCCCTACTGCGCATCCGAGGAACCGTACGCTTACTTCCACCCGCATGCTGCGGCCGAGACCGAGGACGCGATCAGCGGCTCCGTGGAACCGACGGTCTTCGACGAGGTTGAGATATTAGACCTAGATACCATATTCCATTGCAACGAAGAGTCCGAAGATATCTGGTACTGTAGCCTTGGTTCCCTTTCATATTGCCTATAGACACCACCTCCACCCTTCAACTCCAGTGTTGTACGCTTTTCCATTCAAAAACATTGTCACCGTTTCGCATCTTTTCACCCAGCCCTGTTTGATCAGTGTGTTTATTCATCCCGCTGATAATACATATTATTGTTCATTCGCAAAATACACCTATGTGTCTGTCCATGCAGTGGCTTTGTCTTTGCTACTGAAGCAATATCCCTGTTTTCCACGCGATCGGGTGTCTGACAGTCTCAAGGATAATTGGACATTATCGGAGACTGGATACACTTGTTCACTTGCCATTTGAAATCAGCATTTACTGAACTCATGCACGGTTTGGATTAGCACACACACACACTTGCACGTAGAACAAATTGGCTTATAATTAATAGTGATGATGGACGTGGAGTGGCTGCTTCTTAATTTAACGAACGCGAGTAATCACGGACACTTGGCGTTTAATTATTCCGTTGCCGTGGAGTTTTTTTTCCCCCCAACCTTGATCGGAAAGAAGCCATACAAATGAATTCTCGAGTTGCCTACAGTAGGCTACGACGGGGGCAGGGCATTCAATGACAGATGCGGTAATGCTTACGGGCGGTGTGGCCGGTGAACCAGTTTCCAGCTTTATGCGTGCGGTCATGTGGAAACTTTAGCATACTTTCATTCTAGCCCTGACCTACACTCTACATGCACATTGCAACGTGAGATTTATGTAATATGAAAATGTGTGTGTGTAATATATAAGAACATAGTTTCATCAAACAGCTACACATTGTTATCATAGAATGACTTGACCTTTCAACACAGGGTGTTGTACCCAAGGTATTTAAGATTAAATTGAGTTATCAAATCTCCTCATCCAATGTTCCAAACTATTAAAGTTATAAATAAAAAGATATAATTTCCATGAAGTTAGCTGTTCAATACCTTTGCTGGAGTGTAATAGGTCGTCTTTTGGAGAGCATGAAATAATGATCTCCCATATTGAATCTTTTAAATGTATGATCAATAGTCTAGTACTTGCCGTGGAAATGTCTATAATCCAAAGTGGAGATATCTGGGGTATACCTCAGTCCTGCGTCACCTCAGAGTTTAAAAACTACACGAGTTTCTCTGTGGAAATAGTGTGTGATTTTTAGAAGCCGCACTCTCTGCTTTCAGAGGACATCTCTCCCTTCCCGTCGTGTTTTCTGCCTGTTAAAGTCGTCCCGTTTCCCTGATCTCCCGATTTTCAGACGCACAGTGCTCCCGTCCTCACCGTTCCTCCTGGGAAGACGTGCGATCTGTCACTGTCACCGTGCCTGGAGTCCTTTTTAAAACGGGGGCAGTCTGTACGCTTGCGACGGCTGACTGACTACGCCCACTGAACGCAGTTTTGTGGAAACCTAACTGCACATATACACAAGCTCACTGCCACTCCCATCAACACCAGGAGAGTACAGCAGAAAGCTGTCCCGTAGTGACTAACCACACCGATCGGATGCGCTAGGCAGCATCTTTTTGCATGTGCCAATATTCAGGCAACGCCCTTCATCAACATGCACAGCTGGCTGGGGGGTCATGATCACTGGGCGGGGGTCATGTGACCGATAGAATGCAAGGCCCACCAATAACGACAGGAGAAGGTTGTAAAGATTCCGTAAACATTATTCTATTGCTCTGTCAAGCTCGCAGATTAACACAAAATGAAAGCGTTAGCTGAATCAGTGCATCATTTTGCAGTCTTTATTACTCTAAAGTAAAATAAATGCTCGTTCTGGGTAGTGTGTGCAGTTTTTTAACAGTAGCTGGAACACAAAACTGCTGTTCTGCAAAAATAGTTTATCTACATGATTGTATGCATGAATAAGTAGGTGTAATAAAGAAAAAATATTCCTAATAAAGTGCTCAGTGAGTATATACAAGAATTATGGAAAGTTATAGAAAGCATGTATTTTAATGTATGAAGTAAATCTGAGAGAACAAGGACAGCAGCCACCCTGTGACCCTGTGATTACCCAGAAGCCCCTACACAGGAAGTGTGTCTTCAGCCTGAGATTAGCCTGCCTCTAAAAACAATCGGCTGATCTGCCTGTGGCGTTACGGCTAATGGTCTTATCTGGAGTGACCAGCTCAGCTTTGGCATTTGTGTCAGCTGGATAAGTTTTCCTGGGTTAAGGGCGTCGGCAAGGCGAACGACTAACGGCACAGTAAAGTGGGTGCCACAGTCTTAACGGTGAGGGAGGGAACGGCCTTTTTAAACGTGGCTGTTGTGGGTCCTGTTCCCGGGTAGGACACTGCTGTTGTACATGTGAGCTGAAGGTGACTAACCTGAGCTGCTTCAGTATGTATCCACCTGTATAAATACATACTTGTGTAAAAGCAAAAAGTTGTGCAAGTTGCTCTGCACAAGAGTGCTAAATGGCTGTCATATACCTTAGCCTAGTGGCGAAGGTACCTGTCTGGGACCCGGGAGGTTGTTGGTTCGAGCCTCAGTCTCTCGTCTCTCCCCCGGCAGGCTGTATTTCCCCCAGAGGAGCAGGCTGTGGTCGGAGCACTCCCTCAGTCCCCTGCAGTGGTGCAGGCAGGTGCTGGACGACCCCAAGCCCGAGGTGGAGGCTGCCAGACGCTCCCTGTGTCAGAGGCTGGAGCAAGGTAGGGTGCTGCACGGCCACCCAACACGCCTTCAACACGCCTCCAACACGCCTCCAACACGCCTCCAACACGCCTCCAACACGCCTCCAACACGCCTCCAACACGCCTTCAACACGCCTTCAACACGCCTCCAACACGCCTCCAACACACGCCTCCAACACACGCCTCCAACATGCCTTCAACACGCCTCCAACACACGCCTCCCACACGCCTCCAACACACGCCTCCAACACACGCCTCCAACACACGCCTCCAACACACGCCTCCAACACACGCCTCCAACACACGCCTCCAACACACGCCTTCAACACGCCTTTAGTACACACCGTCACAACACGCCTTCACAAGACTTTTCAACATTTGACATTACATCATAGGCATTTGGCAGATGCTCTTAGTCAGCAAGTGCACAACCATAACCAGGGACAAGTGCGCTGAAAGACCCTAGACCAGTTTGAAGTGCTAAGAATACAACAAAGATAAGGACTTGTAGATTAATCTGACAATGGATTATACCTGTAAAACTGTTTTTAACCAAGACGACGCTAAAAAAATAAGATACACTTAGGCAGGAACAACAATAAACGACATGCATAGCCAGACAAAAGCAATAACCAAACCATCCTAGCAAACACAACACCACATTACTGCACATTCACACCTTTACCCACGTTCATACTCCCACTCACATCTTTACCTACGTTTACACACACACACACACACACACATACACACCCCGTTACTATGAGTGTGTTCAGCAGCAGTGCGTGCAGTCTGTTCCGTCTCACACCCATAGCGTATTCGCGCCCTGGCGCAGGAAGTGAGATCACACGTCTGCCTCATTACCATATTTGGTTGCCCTGAGCGTTGCGCGAAGAAAAACAAACGTTTAGCTCGCAGAAGAAGGCTGACTGAACTCAGAAAAAGGATTCCCTAAATAAACACTCAACATTACACTGCCGTTTTTAAACCCAGAGTTAGTGTCACAGTGTGACGGATCAGCGAGGTGGCTCTGTGGGGAAGAAGGTTTTAATTATATGGGAGGAGGAGGAGGAGGAGGAGGAGGAGGAGAGGGCAGCAAAGATGGCATTCACCAACTGAAATCTGGGGCACAGTCATGGAGGATTAGCCAGCACAGCGTCCAGCTCTGAATGTATTTAACCCAGGCAGCCCTGGTGCTGCCCAACAGACCTACAGGCACAATCAACAACAACCACAGAGGACCTCATATACACGTTCTGTACATGCTTTTAGACTCAAAGAAAGAGTTGGACAGTCTTCGCACACGCACACACACGCACCCACCCACCCACACACACACACACACACACACACACACACACACACACACACACACACACACACACACACATAGTAATACAGATCGATGCAGGGACACTCGGGCTAGGAACTGTCACCACACATCCTCTGCCACTCACTCCCCAGCTCTCCTGTATATTATCTGTATGGTCAAAGGTCGATATTTCATACTGTAGGTCATTCAGGGGGCAGCAGGTGAGGGGAGTGGTCCCGGTGGTGGTGGTGGTGGTGGGGTGGGGGGGGGGGGGGGGGAGGGTCATTGCACCTGCATTTCCACATTTTCTTCCATATGCAAATAAACGCAGTACGTTTGTTGTCGTCATAAACAGTAATTTTCCTGAGCCTCTCTGGCTGTTGTTGTTGTTGTTGTTGTTGTGTTTGCTGTAGTGGGGAAGGGGGCCCTGCTGTAGGAACGCGCCGTTACGCGTCTGCGTGTTGTGTAACGTGCGGAGCGTGTTTGGAGGGCAGACTGTGTGCCCGGGGGCTCCTGAATGAGCGGATTCAGCTGCGCTGGGGGGGCTCTGCCCGGCCCCGGGGCGGGGTCATAAGGGCTGCTTTGTGCCCCGGAGCCCCGTGAAAAGCGGTTGTTTTTGCGGGCCGGCCGCCCGTGAATGGCCCTATTCTCTGGAGCTGTGGCGAGGCTAATGATGAGTGCTGGGCCAAACTGCCACACTCCCCGGGTTTTCTTTTTTCACCGCGCGTGGTGCCAACTGCGGGCTGGGATCTGCGTATCCGGGTCAGCGCACCGGCAACATGGTGGCCTGCCACTCGCATAGCGCGTTACTGGGTAGGAGAAGGAACAGCGGGAGTTGTTGTTGTTTGTTGGGTTTGTAGTACTGCGTCTGTCCCTCTTACACCACTGCCTAAAAACTACAATCCCAGCATGCCGCAGGAGGGGAGATGGGGACCGTAAACAGGTCTTTCAAAATGATTCATTCAGTGTTTTATGTCAAGTGATGTCATCGATTTTTGGAAGAGGGGGTTACGTTACATGACATTACATTACAGGCATTTAGCAGACGCTCTTATCCAGAGCGACGTACGACGAAGTGCAGATCGAACACTGGGACAAGTGCGATGAGGACTCTAGAGGACAGTACGGTTCCGAGTCCTAGCATCACCATACAGATACAATTGGAACCCTTGAAGAATACATCAACTTACGAACTAGCATACTACTCTGTGATACCCAGAAAACAGTTGATAAATGTCCGACTGGTTCTGAACACACTGCTCGGTCTCCAGGGACTGTGGTCCCAACCTGGACCTTCCTGGTGTGTAGCCCTGGTTTAATCCCCCCCCCCCCCCTCCCTCCCCCATCCTCCCCAGCCCACAGGTGGAGGGGTGTGTTCTCCAGCCCCATGACTCCTGCCCCCCCCTACAGCCCCATAGCCGGAGTCTCTCCCCACTGCCGCACCTGTAGGCCCAGCGCTAAACCTGCACTAACTGAGCCTCCACCAGGTAACTACCACTCCTACCTCAGAGCTAACCACGCCTGCATCGCTAACCCCTCCTACCTCACAGCTAACCGTACCTGCACCGCTCACACCTGCCCTTACCTGCACTCATATCACCTGCACAGGTAACTCCTCCCCTTACCTGAGCTCATATCACCTGTACAGGTAACCCCTCCCCTTACCTGAGCTCATATCACCTGCACAGGTAACCCCTCCCTTTACCTGAGCTCATATCACCTGCACAGGTAACCCCTCCCCCTTACCTGAGCTCATATCACCTGCACAGGTAACTCCTCCCCTTACCTGAGTTAATATCACCTGTACAGGTAACCCCTCCCCTTACCTGAGCTCATATCACCTGCACAGGTAACCCCTCCTCTTACCTGAGCTCATATCACCTGCACAGGTAACCCCTCCCCCTTACTTGTGCCAACCATACCTGCACCTCTAATCCCTTCCCTTACCTGCGCTAACCACACCTGCACCGCTAACCCCTAACCCCTCCCCGTACCTGAGCTAATATCACCTGCACTCCTATCCCCTCCCCTTACCTGAGCTCATATCACCTGTACAGGTAACCCCTCCCCTTACCTGAGCTCATATCACCTGTACAGGTAACCCTTCCCCTTACCTGAGCTCATATCACCTGCACAGGTAACCCCTCCCCCTCACCTGTGCTAACCATACCTGCACCTCTAACCCCTCCCCTTACCTGAGCTAATATCACCTGCACTCCTATCCCCTCCCCTTACCTGAGCTCATATCACCTGCCCAGGTAACCCCTCCCCTTCCCTCAGAGCTATCGGTGCAGAACTGTGCTTTAATGCTCTGCCTGCACTCCTGCTATCATGGGCTGAGAGCATTGTCTTACCCATCAACTGCACACCTGTCCTACACAATGCAAAGCTTATCCGTCGTAACAATGCAAAGCTTGCCTGTCCAAAGCAATGCTAAGCTCACCTGTGGTTCGAATGGGAAAGGCAATATAGGAGTGTACAGTATTCAATGCCATAAATATTCAATCCTAATTTAGCACACCTGACTATACGAATAAGCAGCTCAAGGAGATCTCAAGTTGTTCAATGAGGTGTGCTTTGTTAGGGTTGAAATGAGAACTTACGGGATGGTAGAGCTCCAGGAACAAGATTGGTTACCACTGGTCTCGTCAATCAATTGATCAGAAAACCTGATCAGAAAAGATGATCCCTGGCGTTGAGGGTCACAGTTTGGGCCATCTCTACGAGCCCAATCTATGACAAACCATAGAATTTACTCCAATGAGGTCAACTACATTTGACTGACTGACGCACAGTCTCTTCATGAGTCTTTCACATCGCTCCTTGTGATCATTTCCAGTTGCCTTGCAAAATGCAGCCTTGCAATACAGCTACATTAAACAATTTACCCCTCAGGGAGTGGGTAAATTAGTGCTTGGATGAAGGATTTTGGGGAGGGGAGGGGAGGGGAGGGGGGGAGGGGGTGTGCAGTTCCTGAAAGATTAGGACCATGGTGGCACTTCACTGTTCCTGAAATTGTCTCCATTTCTCTCTTCTGTCTAGTGACATTTCCTTCATCCAGCCATTCCCCGCCCCATCCGACTCAGACAGCCAATGGGAAGGACTCCCCTGGTGTCACGGACAGATCTCCCTCATTCCTCCATCACTCAGCCCGCTACAGTAAGCTTCTGCAGTCCATACTCTCATCAACCTGCGCAACGTCTATGGTCCATACACTCCCATCAACCTGCGCAACGTCTATGGTCCATACACTCCCATCAACCCACGCAACGTCTATGGTTCATACTCTCTCATGAAGCTGCTCCCCAAAGTGACGTCTATGGTCCATACTCTCTCATGAAGCTGCGTGACGTCTATGATCCATACACTCACATAAACCTGCTCCCCAAAGAGACGTCTATGGCCTTCAGTTCATAGCCCAAGGTACTTTCCTTCCCTCATTGAGGCCTGGAAGGCAAACAGCAGGTCAGTCAGCGAGTTCAGCTCGGCCAATGTGTTTTTATCAAATCTATCTCCATCTATGTTACTGAACAAGCTCGTTTGCTAATCTGTCTCCATTCGATCTCTTGTTTCAAAAGCTGCTGCCTTCCAGGTATCCCTGAGGGCAGGAAGGTGCATTGGGCATTCCGTACTCATGAACCTGCTCACTCGCGACGTCTATGGTACCGCTCCAGATCATTACTCATGTCACGCGTCGCGCCGCTGGAGCGCGTGGAGCTGCGTTCGTTCCCGGTGCTCCTCGCGTTTCTGTCGAGTCTGCAGAACGCGCACGCAGCCGAGCTCAGGTGCTGCCGCAGGGGGATCTGGGCCGCTGAAGGAGGCAGGAGCGCTTTTGAACAATGTTCCTCTCTCTGACGGTTTCAGCACAACGTACACGTGCATTCACAAGCGTGTCCCCGTGTGTTCAGCCCTTAAACACTGCCTGCCTTAAGGGTTTTCGTCTCGGAAAAAGACTTAAGATCTCAAGAAAATACTAGCTTGTTTTAAGGTAATGTTTGCTTGACAAGCAAAGTTCTTATTCCATTGGCACATCCTGAAATGAGTCAGACTGTCTTGCCTCATTGGCAATATTTTTGTCTTGTTAAGCCAAAAAAAGTTAAAAGAAAAAAAGCACCCGGAACTTGTTTCTGTATTAATAGCCATTGTGTCGCGGGAGAAGACTGTGGGTAGGTGTGATTGTAAGCTGCATTAGCACAGCGCTATCCCCCCCCCCCCTCTATGACAGGCCACGGCCGCCGCCGGCCCCCCCTCAGCCCCCAGTCCTCCATGGACAGCGAGCTCAGCGCCTCGGAGCTAGAGGACGACTCCATCGCCATGGGATACAAGCTGCAGGACCTGACCGACGTGCAGATCATGGCCCGCCTGCAGGAGGAGAGTACGTATGTGTGTGAGTGTGTTTACGGTGTGTGTGTTTATGATGTGCACCCCATACAGGCCTGTGTGTGTGTGTGTGTTTATGACGTGCGCCCCCTACAGGTCTGTGTGTGTCTGTGTGTGTCTGTGTGTGTGTATGGTGTGTGTCTGTGTGTGTGTGTGTTTATGGTGTGTGCGTGCGTGCGTGTGTGTGTGTGTGTGTGTGTGTGTGTGTGTGCGTGTTTATGGTGTGTGTGCGCGTGTTTACGGTGTGCGCCCCCTGCAGGCCTGCGGCAGGACTACACCTCCACCTCGGTGTGCCGGCGGAGCTCCAGTTTCTCCCTGCGCTCGTGCCGGAGAGACACGCTGAGCGAGCTGGACCTGGAGGAGGAGGAGGAGGAGGAGGAAGAGGAGTACGACCAGCTGCCCCCTCCCCAGCCCCGGTTGGCCCGGGCGGGGCCCCTGCAGCGGAGCCTGTCCCACTCGCACTCCTTCACCAGCTGCCGCCGGAGCCCCTCGGCCCCCCAGTACCTCAGCAGCCTGTCCTACCAGCACTCCAGCCCCCCCACACCCGGCTGCACCCCCCCCGAGACTCACAACCGCACCTCCGCAGGTGAGCGGGGGGGGGGTCCTGCGTCTGTGTGTAGCTAAGGGCTCATGCACAGCTAAGGAGGACTCACCACAGAGCAAGAGCAGTGGGCATACCACAGAGCAAGAACAGTGGGTGTAGAGTGTTACAGTTTGTGTCTGTGTGTAGCTAAGGGCTCATGGACAGCTAAGGAGGACTCACCACAGAGCAAGAGCAGTGGGCATACCACAGAGCAAGAACAGTGGGCACACCACAGAGCAAGAACAGCACACACACCACAGAGCAAGAGCAGTAGGCATACCACAGAGCAAGAGCAGCACACCACAGAGCAAGAACAGCAGGGATGCCAATAAACTCCACCGTTGCTCCCTGATTGATATTGATTTCCAGCTGGTGCTCATCACATCTCATTAGAAGCTTTCTTGCTGATCGCTCACCTAGGATCTGAGAGCCTGACTGCACTTTGGGAATCAGCCACACAGTAAAAACAATTAGTCATAATCCAATGGTTTCCTCCAAATGGCAACATATGATGGTCCATAGTTACTATGGTTTTGCTTTGGATTTCACATGCACTACACCATGTAAATATCCACATGCTATTCAATTGTTTATATATATATATATGCATGCACTGTGGACTTTTAAGAGCTACGCTTTATTATTAACTTGGAAACCCGTATGTCAGATATTTCACCAATTATGCATTTCATGCTTAATTGTCAAATGAAAGTAATTACCCAACATACAGTAGCCGGTCTACCTGCAGGAATGCAGCTCCACATCTACCAGTTTGGAAGTAACAGCTACCGCGTCTCTCCACAAGAGACTTAATCCATCAATTCAGTTGTGAGTTCCTATCGTCACACCATATATAACGGACACAGATACAACACGTATAACAAACGCACAGCCACACCATGACAACAAACTGTTTCTCTGGAGTCTGTCCAATTGCTAACAGACCTTGAATATTGTGCTGCTTTTAGTCTTGGCCTTCGTTCAATAATCAATATCCTTGTTCCATAGTGGTAAGTCATGTGACTTGTGAAGGCAATCGCTCATTAAAAATGAATATGACCTTCCCTGGTTGCCCGTTATGACTTGACCTCCAAGGTTGACGCCACAAACCTCTTTTCTGTCTGTGTGTCTGTGCCTGTGTCTGTTCTGCTGAACTGTATGTAAACTCTTAGGATCTACCACTTGGAGTCAGGCTGAGTACGAGAGTAAGTCTAACATTTTACATTCAAGTGACCGCACACCAGCAGAATGCATGAGGATTATATCAGTATTAAATGTGTACAAGAAGAACATCACTTTCATCACCAGATACTCATTGCGGAAATTGCTTGTGTGTGTGTGTGTTGACAGTTTGCATGCTTGTATGAAATGTAAATGCACACGTGTGTGTGTGTGTGTGTGTTTGTATATTTCTTGTAACTTATTTGCTTATGTATTTGAGCGATGTTTCACTGTAAATACTTGCCTTCTATGAAAATGTATGCGTTTGACCTTAAAGTTGTGAAAGTCATTTGCTTGAGTGTTGCTTGCTGTGTCCATCTGGCTACTATCATTTGGTTTCTCGTTACACAGATTATTTTTAACTCTGACAAACTCAATAGGACATGGAGGGTGATAAAGGCACATTAAGGTCTGAAGCTTAAAGTACTGTTTGGTCTGGTTGTGACGCTGTAACCTTCGGTGTAGGGTTAGCTGTACCTGGCAGACTGTAAGCCTCTTGCAGACGGCTAAACGCAGGTTGGCTTGTCTAAGCCTCATCAGAAGGCTAAAGGTGGGCTTGTGCCAGGGGAAATGCTGGTCAGGTACGGAGGGGATTACGGAGCAGTCAGACTATACCGAACTGAGTGGCCACAGACTTATATCTGACCTCACATAACCAGGGGCCTGTTCCACAAAGCAGGATTACAGAGTTAGCCAGATAATTACACTGAGTAAAAGCCGGACCCCCTCAAAACCTGGAACATTGACTGAAGTCAAATCTGCTGTTGCGGGTTTTACTCTGTGCAGTCGTCTGGCTAATGAGGTAATCCAGCCAATGAGGTAATCTGCTCTGTGGAACACGCCCCAGGAAGGAGACCGAATGTAAAATCCAAGTGACTCCCTGGAGTACTATACGTAGCCTATATTGGGTTTTTATTATTATTGCTGTAGTGATTTAGCGCTAGTCCCTTCCTCATCCAGTGCTAAAAGTCACACAGTTCCCCAGCAGTTAAAATGTAATTAATTATGACATGGAACAATGGTCTCAACACATTTCATCAGCAGGGATTTAGAGCGTGCGTGCGTGCGTGCGTGCTGCTCTTGCTGCGTCTGATAGGAAGTGATGTCATGCCATAGTGAATCTAACAGGATGCGATGTCATGCCGTAGTGAGTCTTGACAGGATGTGATGTCATGCCACAGTGAATCTGACAGGATGTGATGTCATGCCATAGTGAATCTGACAGGAAGCGATGTCATGCCCGTAGATAAACTCCGGAGAAGCATGCCTAACCTGGTGCGTGCTCCCAGCATGCCCTGCGTCCCGAGTGTGCCACCTGTCCCCTCCCCCACCGGTCACATGGGCTCGCCCTCCTCCATCCGCAACAGCCAGAGCTTCGAGTCCTCCAGCACCCTGACCCGCCTCCAGTCCTCCAGTAAGACCGCGCTCACACACCCCTTAACCATAGAGGAAGAGCACTCGCACTCCTTAACCACAGAGCAACACGCTCACACCACTTAACCACAGAGCAACACGCTCACACCCCTTAACCACAGAGGAAGAGCACTCACACCCCTTAACCATAGAGCAACACGCTCACACCCCTTAACCACAGAGGAACAACACTCACACCCCTTAACCACAGAGCAACAGCACTCACACCCCTTAACCACAGAGCAACAGCGCTCACACCCCTTAACCACAGAGGAAGAGCACTCACACCCCTTAACCATAGAGCAACACGCTCACACCCCTTAACCATAGAGCAACACGCTCACACCCCTTAACCACAGAGCACCAGCGCTCACACCCCTTAACCACAGAGCAACAGCGCTCACACCCCTTAACCACTGAGGAACAACACTCACACCCCTTAACCACAGAGGAACAACACTCACACCCCTTAACCACAGAGCAACAGCACTCACACCCCTTAACCACAGAGGAACAACACTCACACCCCTTAACCACAGCACTCGCACTACGCAGACTGTCTGGAAAATATCAGGTCTGCATTTCAGCTAAACGCATCACTGAAACAATCTCCCGTTTGCTCATAATGATAATAAACACCTGGGTTGTCTTGGAATGTCATCTTGAATTATATACACAAATATATTTTTATGGGGCAGGGGGTAGATGGAGAGATTGCATTTATATATAGCGTTTTTTTAGACATTCAAATCAGTTTACAGTGATGAGGGGGTATCTCACCTCAACCACCACCAATGTGTAGCACCCACCTGGGTGATGCAAGGCAGCCATTTTTGCTAAGCTGGAGAGGTGGCAGGTTGAAAGAGCCAGGGTTGTGAATTTAGCCAGGACACCGGGGAACCCCCTACTCTTTGCGCTGGGTGCCATGGGAACTGGAAGTGCTGCTTTTCACTCTGCGGATCTGTGATGTCCCTTTAGTTCGGGGGGGGGTGTTGGCTGACTTCCTGTTTCCTGTGCAGTTCCGTCTCCGGGCCAGCTCCAGCACAGGGTGCACAGCGTGGGGAACTTCCCGGTGCCGTCACGGCAGCCCCTGAAGGCCACGGCCTACGTCAGCCCCACGGTCCTGGGCCCCAGCACCGCGCCCGCCCCCACCAGCCCCCACGCCCTCTCCAGCTGCATACCCCTGCCCAACAAGCCCCCCTCCACCCCCACCACCCCCGGCCGCAGCGGCCTGCCGCGGCCCGCCTCCGTCGGGGGCTCCAGCTCCATCCCCCGCAGCAAAATCGCCCAGCCGGCGCGCAGGTAACCGTGTGAAACCGGAGCCAACATGTCCGCCACGTGTGCCTTACACTCCTGTTACTCTCCTCATACCTCCCTGCGTCTCTGTAACATATAATTGGCTTGGTTATATGAAAGTCGTTTGTTAGTTTGAGAGTATTTTACTGTACTTTACTGTATACTTGTTTTATTATTATTAATGCTAGCTTCATATTTGCCAGGACTGTTTTGTTGGCACTTTTGTTTGTTTGGTTGGTTTGTTCTTAACTGATTAATCGGCGGGGTTCAAGCTCTTCTCTTATCCATCTGGTCACTTCTAGGACTTACAACTGTACTTCCCTCTAGTGCACTTGTACCTACTTATGCACTCTGTGTTGTACGTCACTCCGGATAAGAGCGTCTGCTAAATTGCCTGTAATGCAGTGTAAGTGAAACGGAGCAAAGTGGCGTCTAACGCGAGCGGTCGTGTACAGCTCTAGCACTGCAGTGTATCCTGGATGGATTGTAACTGGCCGCGTTTCAAATCTGCTTCCTCCACAGTTTACTGACCCCCCCGAAAAGCCTCTCTGCCCTCAGTGCCCTACGGGATGGCAGCTGGAGGGATGGGTGCTACTGACGGCGGGCGCACCACAGAGCAAGAGCAGCAGGGATGCCAGTAAACTCGACCCACGCTCCCTGACTGATATTGACTTCTGGCTCCTGCTCAGCACAACTCATGAGAAGCTTTCCTGCTGATCGCTGACCTCAGATCTGAGAGCATGACTGCACTTGGGGAATCAGCCACACAGTAAAAAGTGAAGGGGGGGGGGGGGGTGTTCCAGAGCCCAGCGGGCTGGGTGTGCTGGTGGAACCGCATCACAAAGTGTCTCTTCAAACATCAACCCAAGCAGCTTTGTGGGGAAAATTAAAAAAAACTGCCATCTGTCGGTTTTCATAAGCGGGACGTCCAATCAACGATTGTGGCTTGGCTGTACGGTCAGAGGTCCTGAATCTGTACGCGTTGCGGTAATGCAACTTGCTCTTGCTATTCTTGCAATATTATTGTCCGATTTTTAAGGAAAGCATCGTAGCCAAAAAGTTAAATTAGAAGATGATACTTGAGGTTGTTTACAGTATTACACTTTTTGAAAGTAGCGGTACTAATTAAATTATTTTGCCATTTGGGGATTTTTTTTTTTAAAAGGTAAAATGATTAAATGGCAAAACTTAAAATGGTTTGAGATAACAAAAAACTAAATCGGTATGTAAGATCTGTAATCTAATTGTGGTGCCTGTAAGAGTATTAAAAAACTATTTTATGTGTTCTGTTTGGTTCAAATACCACTTTCATTGTCACTTTTGTTTAATGAAGCACTGGATAAAATCAGTTTTTTTTATTGAGAATAACTGTGTTTCTAAGACCACAAATGTAGCAATATAGGTGTGCTGTCACTGCAGAAAGTCAGTTTATTGTTTGGGTTTTTTTTTTGTTTTTTTTTCTCCCCTGTTCCAATCATTTTCAGACTATGTTTACGTTCCTATGGAAGACACTTCACACTAGTTGCACTGCACATAAGAGGGACTTTTCCTTTTCTATACCTCTTTGTTTATTAACTTCACTGTATGAGGACGACTATTTTAAACTGAAATAAAAGCTTTTCAACTTATAATGTGTTTGTGTAAAAACAATTATGTGGAGTGTGGAGTGCAGTCGGGTAATCGGCACATCTTTGCTTTTTTTTTTTACATGTTAAAAGCAGTTCCGTTTAAAATTGGAGCATCTCTCTGGCTGGACGAGCTCAAATAGAAACGCACCGTACAATCTGAAATTAAGCAGCTGCAAAGGCAGAGCTGAGGTAGGCCAGATAGCGTTAGCTAGCATCACAGCTGTGCAATAGTCGCTCACTAGATCCAGTTAGATTCAATTTCACTTTCATTTGCCTTCTAAGGGACCAACCCCAATTCTGAGGTTAGTGCCTTGGTCAGGGGCAATGGACGGGAGTACACCTCAGGGCAATTTTTACTCCAATTAGCCTGCCCTGCGTGTCTTTGGACTGTGGGAGGAAACTGGAGTACCCATCCATTATCTTAACCCACTTATCCTGAACAGGGTCACAGGGGGGCTGGAGCCCATCCCAGCATACATTGGGTGAAATGGACAGGGTGTATTCCTGCCTTAATCACTCCCCACTCCCCAGCTAGACCACTCCAGTCTGCCAGCTCTGGTGTGATGCTTTGACTTGTGGTAGAACCTATGCACTTGGAAGTCGCTTTGGATTGAAAGCGTCTGCCAAATGACAAAAATGTAAATGTAATGTAATGTACTGCAACTCCCTCCTAGCCGGTCTCCCAGCGTGTGCCATCAAGCCCCTCCAGATGGTCCAGAATGCTGCAGCCCGCCTGATCACCAGTCAGCCCAGGTCGGCTCATGTCACCCCACTCCTCATTGGCCTCCACTGGCTTCCTATTGCCGCACGCAATCCGCTTCAAGGCCCTAGTGTTGGCATTTAAGGCTGCTAAGGGGACTGCCCCACCTTACATACAATCCTTAATCACTCCCTACTCCCCAGCTAGACCACTCCAGTCTGCCAGCTCTGGTCACCTTATGGTTCCCTCACTACAAGCACCTGGCAGTCGAGCTGCACGTTCACGCCTGTTTTCTATTTCTATTTTCTGTTTCCGATATCCCTCTTGTCTAACCCCCCCAAATATATATATATATATATATATATACAAAAAAATATAGAATTTGCACTTACAATGACTGTATTTTTGTTTAGAACAATGGCTGCTTCATGAGTATTTTACTAGTTATGGATGTTTGTTAGTTATGCTTTAACTTGTGGAAGAACGCATGCACTTATAAGTCGCTTTGGATTAAAAGCGTCTGCCAAATGATTAAAATGTAAATGTAATGCACATGCGAGTGCACCTGTTTTTAAAAATTACTCGGGCGATTTTGGAAAAGAGTCATTCCCATACCGGGAGTCGAACCCGGGCCGCCTGGGTGAAAACCAGGAATCCTAACCGCTAGACCATATGGGAGATCTACTGCCTATTGCCTTTATACCAATGAAAACCTTAGCCTACGAGACGTGATGTCAGACGTATTAAAAAAATAAATATAAGTATCGATCATGTAAGTATTATATGTTTACACTGATATAAAACGTTCCTGGCTATCTGACGTAAGGGAAGCAAACAGAAATAGTAAGAGAAATAGTTCAGAAAAAAATGAACGCATGCTAGCGTTTAACGTCAAGTAACCCAGGAAGAGAGTTCGCCAATTCATGAGGTAATTTGACTCTTGAGGATATCCGTAGTCGACGTCATCAGACAAAGACGAATATTCGCGTAGCCTCCGTGCGTGAATTTAAGGAATGGTTTTCCAATTCTTGATGTCCGTAAAAGCTTGGAAATACGCTAGATAAGGTCACCGTTGTCACCATGTAAGTATTTAGATCGCAAGCAAATTAGCCGACACTTTAGGGTGTTGGGGTAACTATAAGTAACGAACATTGAGAAGTCTAGGCAAGCTGAGGGACAAGCTAGCTTTGTAGTTAAGGTTATATGCAGTCCAGTCTAAGGGCAGATGTTGTTTGGTTTACAAAATTATGCTACTGTGTTGATGGTTTTGTTGTAACGCTACTTACTTGTCATACGTTATAATGCGGTTCATTTCTTGGATTCAATTTTCTTCCTGATCTGATCGCTTCTATTACCTAGGGCTGACTATTGGAAATCTCAGCCCAAAAAATTCTGCCAGTACTGCAAGTGCTGGATTGCCGACAACAAACCGGTGAGTGGCTTTTGTTATGAGTTTTTGTGCAGTTTATGTAGTCTGTGAACATTTATAATAAATGATAATATTAAACAAGAAGTTACCTTTGCCAAGTAATGCTACAAAGTAAATCGATCGACTCCACACAGACGTGTTGTTGCGGTTCCGTTGACTTGGTGCACTCTAGTCGAAGTAGATTATGATTTTGTACAATAATATTTTGTTTATTACTTGCTGTCTATATTCACACAGAGTGTTGAGTTTCACGAAAGGGGGAAGAATCATAAAGAAAATGTGGCTGCCAAAATCGCAGAGGTATGTATACTTGTATACAGTAAGAGTATTTTTTTCAAATGAATACAACAAAATGAAATTCGTTCTGAGAATCGCATTTCGAATGCAGTCTACTGTAGGGGGCAGTGTTAGTAAGTAAATGTGCTGAAAAGTGCAATAAAGTCCTCAGCTTCTATAGGGTTGCCTGCCTATCTCGGTATTTTCACCGTGAAGAATAATTTTATTACCATGCTGATATGCTGTTTTTATATTATCTTAGGTTTAGCCTCTGACTGACTGAGTGACTGCTTTGATATAGTCCATGAATGACAGCTTTGACACAACGATGACAGACTGCTTTGACACTGGTTCTCTGCAGATTAAGAAGAAGAGCATTGATAAGGCCAAGCAGGAGGACCGCATGTCGAAGGAGTTTGCGGCAATGGAGGAGGCGGCGATGAAGGCGTTTCAGGCGGATCTGAAACGGCTGGAGGCCGAATCCGGTAACCAGCCTCGCGCGCTGCTCGCCGAGCTCCTCCCCCGCAACGAAACGCGCTTCATTCTGTCAAAGCTATTTCAGTACTTCCTAATGAGTACCGAACCGTGCTTCATTCTGTCAAAGCTATTTCAGTACTTCCTAATGAGGCCTTTTCATTAAATCTTCCTTTGATCTTGACTTTAAATCTTTAGTCATCTAGGATACATTACATGACATTACGTGGCATTTAGCAGACGCTCTTATCCGGAGCGACGTACAACGAAGTGCAAATCAAACACAAGAACAAGTGCCAGGAGGACCTGAGAGGACAGTACAGTTCTGAGTCCTAGTGTAAACATACAGAAATTCAGAACCCTTGAAGAGTACAATCAACTTTCAAACTAGCATACCACAGTGGGCAGCTAGAATACAACAATACAACAGCCAATAAAAACAACAATACCGATACAAGTAACGATATCTATACATAAGTGCCATTACAGTCTAAGGCTAATCATTCCACCACTGTGGGACCAGGACAGACAGCAGTTGTGAGCGTGAAGTGCAGGTGTGGGGAGGGGGAGGCGCCAGACAGCACAAAGTGGCAGAACGGAGGGGTCTTGTTGGTGTATAGGTCTTGATAAGGGATTGAATATATACAGGGGCTGATCCTTTAACTGCCTGGTATGCGAGCACCAAAGTTTTAAATTTGATGCGAGCCATAACAGGCAGCCAGTGGAGGTTTCTGAGCAGGGGGGTGACATGTGAATGTCTGGGAACATTGAATACCAGACGGGCTGCAGCATTCTGGATGAGTTGTAGGGGTCTGATGGCAAATGCTGGAAGGCCAGCCAGCAGAGAATTGCAATAGTCCAGGCGGGACAGGACCATTGCTTGAACAAGGAGCTGAGTGGAGTAGGTGGTGAGAAAGGGTCGGATTCTCCGGCTGTTGTACAGGAAGAACCTGCACGCCCTGGTCACCGTAGCGATGTTTTTGGAGAAGGATAGCCTGTTGTCCATCACCACTCCAAGGTTTCTTGCACTAGGGGATGAGGTCACTGGGGTATTCCCTAGTGAGATGGAGAAATCAGAGAAGGGAGAGGTTAAAGCAGGGATGAAGATTACCTCCGTCTTACCTGGGTTGAGCTTTAGATGGTGGTTGCCCATCCAGCTCTGGATGTCTCTCAGGCAGGCGGAGATACGGGTAGAGACCTGTGTGTCTGATGGGGGGAAGGAGTGAAAGAGTTGGGTGTCATGGGCATAACAATGATAGGAGATGCCATGAGCAGAGATAACGGGGCCAAGGGATCTCGTGTAGATGGAGAAGAGGAGGGGTCCGAGGACTGAGCCCTGGGGGACTCCTGTAACAAGGGGGCGAGGGGTTGACACTCCTCCAGCCCAGGACACCTGGGAGGACCGGCTAGAGAGATAAGATTTGATCCACTCTAAGGCTGTGCCACAGATCCCTGTACATGCCAGGGAGGCTAAGAGGATGGAGTGGTTGACCATGTCGAACGCCGCAGAGAGGTCAAGAAGGATCAGGACAGAGGAGAGAGAGGTTGCTCGTGCAGCCTGAAGGGACTCATTGACAGAGAGGAGTGCAATCTCTGTCGAGTGGCCAGGTCTGAAGCCGGACTGGTGGGGGTCCAGCAGGTTATTCTGTGTGAGGAAGGAAGAGAGTTGGTTGGAGGCAGCTCTTTCAATGGATTTGGATAGAAAAGGAAGGAGAGATACAGTCATCAGCAGTGAGCGAGGACCGAGATGATGGGGGGGTGTGTGCTGAGGAGAGAGGAGAAAATGGAGAACAGTTGACGAGGGTTAGAAGTGGAATTCTGGATTTTTGTTTCGAAGTAATTTCTTTTGGCAGTGGTGATAGTGGAGGAGAATTCCGCCAGGAGAGACAGGTCCGATGGGTCTTTTGATTTCCTCCACTTCCTCTCAGCTGCACGTAGGCTGGGCCTGGAGGAACGTAGAAGGTCAGAAACCCATGGGCTGGGAGGGGAGGATCGAGCAGGCCGGGAGACAAGAGGACAGAGAGTCAAGGGCTGAGGAGAGAGAGGAAAGCAGCACGGAGAGAGAGGAAAGCAGCACGGAAGATGCGGAATCAGTGGGTAGTTTGGAGAAGGATTCAAGAGGAGGGAGGGAGGGAAGCGGTGACTCTGGGGGCAAGGGAAGAGGGTGATAGAGAACGGAGGTTACATCGGACAGAAACAGTGGGCGTGAGAGAAGGGGAGGGAGGCAGAGGGGCTAGGGGGATGGAGAAGGAAATGAAGTGGTGATCGGACTTGTGTAAAGGGGTTACAGTGGGGTTAGAAGAGGAGCAGTTCCTCAGAAAGATCAGGTCGAGAAGGTTTCCAGCCTTGTGAGTTGGGGGAGAGTGCTGCAGAGAGAGGTCAAAGGAGTGAAGTAGTGGTAAGAAGGCAACAGACTGGGAGGCTTCCAGGTGGATGTTGAAATCTCCCAGGAGGATAAGTGGGGTGCTAACTGAGGATACATGCTGAACTCTTAATAAAAATATGGTTAAAAACACCTACCACATCCCTTACAGAGTTAATATTGCTAACACTTCTTGTTTTTGAAAAGGATATTGGACCATGTTCTTAAAAATAACATTATACGTGTGAATTTGAACGTGCTGTTAATTTTTGTGTCTGTGCAGCCACGACAGAAGCTCAACATGCAAAGCCTGCCCCCAAGGCTGAAGCGGCCAGTAGCAGCGCAACGGGGGCGTGGCTTGAGGGCGTTTCTGAAGAAGGACACACCTACTACTACAACACACTGACTGGGGGTAGGCCTCAAATTAACCCGGTCTAATTTGCCAACTCTGAACACCTAAAATCTGAACGGCAGGCGTAACTTCTCACCAGAGGTTAAAGAAGCAGTTGTGTTTGTGTGATGACCGATCAGCCATGAGGGTTAAAGGTCACTGTGTGCTCATCCAATACGCATGCTGCCCCATAACCAATCATTCTACGTTGTTATATTTTACTATATGCTCATGTATTAACCATGTACCAATCAGATGTAGACTTACGTATGTTATTAGTAAAACGACAGGGCCCGCCCCTGTCTAACCAGTTCATGCTTGTCCACCTTGTTGTGGGTAAGTACTGGACTCTTTCCGCAGAAAATAAATCCTCCTTCTGGATATACCTGGTCATGCCAAGCCATTATAAGGGGATCATTTTAAGGGGGATAGGCTGTATTCACCGGCATCAGCCCCTGAGCATCTTTACTGGTCTCATTTCAGAATCCCAGTGGGAGAAACCAAAAGGCTTCCGGGGGAAAGAAAATAAATCCAAACAGAGGCAAGCAAATAAGGTACTTATTATTATTTTGGTTTTCCTGATTCACCACTTTTTTTTATTTTTTTAAACGATGGCTTTTCTTACAAGTTGTAGAAAACTAAAATCGATCATCTGTACTGGACCTGGACTTTTGCAGAGATCTTTTGTATCTTGGTCCGTGTCGTGTCTGTAATGTGTTTTGCGGTCCGTGTCGTGTCTGTAATGTGTTTTGCGGTCCATGTCGTGCGGTCTGTGTTTTGTCTAGAAACCTCCGAAGAGATGTCCATGGAATGCAGCCCAGAGCCCAGAAGGCTACACCTACTATTACAACACAGAGACGGGCGGTGAGTTCTCCCTGCTCAGCCCAACACGGAACTACACCTGTAACACAGACCTATACCTGTGACTACACCTGTGACATGGAACTACACCTGTAACTACACCCCTGTCCTGTGTGCAGAGAGCAGCTGGGAGAGGCCGGGGGGGTACCGTTCCCCGGAGAGGACGGCCGAGAGCGGAAACACGCCCGGGCAGGAGGGCCCTCCGCCCCCCCTGCCTGACCCCCCCACAGCGGAGGGGGAGAGCGCTGAGAAGCCCGCTCTGGGGCCAGAGGGAGGCAGGGCCCCGCAGGTCGCCAAGATCAGCTTCAGGGTGAGAGCGAGAGGGGGCGCGAGGGGGTGACCTGGCCTTCTCATTGTGAAAGCGGCTTGGTGTCCTGGAACCACTGGCTACCAGCACGAGTACAGCGTGAAATTGTACCGAATGATAATAATATAATTATTTTTGTTATTTAGCTGATGCTTTTAACCGAAGCGACTTACGGTTGTGATTCAACTAAGCAGGGGACAATCCCCCCCCCGGAGCAATGTGGGGTTAAAAGGCCTCGCTCAAGGACCCAACTACACTGGGGCTTGAACCACCGACCTTCCAGGTCCCAAACATGTACCTTAGCCACTAGGCTCCAGGCTGTCCCATATAATGGATATCAGTGTTTATCATTGATATATTATTTATATATTTTCTGTATATATTAAGCTACCCTCTTGGCCAGGTCTCCTTTGTAAAAAAAAAAAAAAGATGGTATATTTCAGTGCGACTGCCTGGTTAACTTAAATAAAGGGTAAATTATATAATTGATGTTCCCTGTAGAAAAGAAAACTAGACGGGCCTCCAGAGGGCGGAGCTGAAGAGGCCGACGGCGCAGAGGATGATGGGAAAGAGGAAGCGGAAGACACACGCGAGGAACCCGCTCCGTGTGACGACAAAAAGGAGGAAGAGGAGGAGGAGAAAGAGGTGGAGAAAGAGGAAAATAAAGAGGAGGTGAAAGAGAAGGAGGAGAAGAAGAAGGAGGAGGTGGTGGTCGTGGTGAAGAAGCCCAGGAAGACGAACCCGTACGGGGCCTGGGAGCAGATTCAGGAGGAGAAGGACCCGTAGTGAGTGCACCTCACCTTTTTAAAAGCGTCTTCCACTGAATCAGTCCACCGGTGTCCCTGCTGTCCATGCTGGCCAACCAGTCACAAGCCCTGGGCACTGCGTCGCAAATCTGTGTGAAGCAGCGCAGCGGCCTTCTGGTGTAAGACCCAGAGTAGCACAGTTTTCTGTGAACCTGTGTCTTCCGTGACAGGTTAACTTTGGTTTGGAAATGATTAAAATTGTGTTTTTGACACTAAAAATATGTTGTTTGTGCACAAAGTACATTAATTAAATTTAGGACGATAGTGTCTATTTCCAGCAGGTTTTGTCATTGAGAGGAAGGGCCACTAACTGTTCTCCTCTGCCCTGGACAGTGAGGACGTGGATCTGCAGCTCCCCAAGGTGGACGGAGGGGGTACTGCGCCGGCGCCCTCTGAGCTGCCCCCGGAGCCCAAGGTGAAGTTCAGGGAGCGGACCATCACCTCGCTGGGGGACGAGTCCGGAGCGGGCACGGTGTTCCGGAAGAGGAGGGCGGAAAACGGGAAGTCCAGGAGTCTCCGGCAGAGGGCGGGGGACGACTGAGTCCGACGTTCCTGTGTTAAACACGGACACACGGACTCCGACTCAGAACACGTTGACACTCTTTTTAAGAAACTGAACTGTCTGGGTTTTAAGGAATGTTGTTTTTTTTGGTTACCAGTTTCAACAGCAGGTCTGACTGGACACCTTTCTCCCCCCCCCCGTCCCACTTGACGCCAGAACATTCTTATCCAAGCAGGTTTTTGACCATCTCTATGAGCGGATTGTGTGTTTCATTGTATTTTTGTTTTTTAAATGCCTACAGTTAAAAATTTGAATAGGACACATACTTATTCTTGATGGATGGTGATTCATAACATTTTTTGCCCTCATGAAATACCTGTATGGATTGTAAGTCTGCCTCCTTGTCTTTGATTTTTAAAAATGTTGGAAGTTTACAACCAAGAAGAATTTTGAATAAAATATTAAACTGGTTTGGTAACGGTCTAAGCTCAAACAGCTGCTTACACTGAGTCATATCACTGAAAAACAGACTCGTAAGGCAGAGCAACTTCTGGGGAATAAAGCATTGATAAGGGCCTGGAACCCAATAATCTTATAGGTCCACTCAGTAAATTTGGGTGCTAATATAATGATAATGGCTTGAAATGAAAGTATAAAGAGTAAGCTATGCTCCAATTATAGGCAGCTGGGTTCATTTCGTACAAATTGATTTTCAAGGTAGTCATTTCATTTTTACTGACACCCCATCATTCAGTGGCCCTTGAATGGATCAGTATGTCTTTACAGTCTGTTCTCTAAATTACCCAGTCATTGTAATCAGGTCCTACAGCCCAACTTAGTTATTCCAGTCTTGGGGTTTTCAAATAAAGATCCTCATAATTTCTTATTAAAACATTTTCTTGATGGATTAATTGATCTTTGGAACTATGCAATAAGATAGGGCCTTCACCAGTTGGTCATAGTTTTGACTATGGCCTGAAAAACAGCTTGGCCCCCTGCTGCAGGTAATCATGGGTAATTATGCGCATTCAGGCTACACTAGCATTCTTTAATTTTTAACAGGACAAAGTGTTATTGTAAGATCTCTATGGAAACGCCGTGTTGATATGTTGGCACCGTCTTCAGCAGGTCTCACACTGGCTGGAAGGGATTGGTGAGTAGCAAAACACTTTTCCTCTGCACATAACCGGGTGAGACCAGGACACAGAACACTCGGTCACACAGCTTAGGACACTGCAAACGCATTTACTCATTACTGAACGATGCAGAAATAGAAATGAGATAAAACGGTTCAGTTCTCATTGTCTTTTCTTTAAACAGCCACACGGTCTAAACTGGAGGACCAAAATGCCAAACCAAGCTCAAGAGGTAAGCCATGCTCCATTTAGAACGTCTGTTAATAATAATAATAATTAAACAACAAAGACTCATCATCCCGTCATCGTGCGTCCAGTCCACCTCTCATTACTTGTTATTAGCAGAAGTATTATTGATCGATTGCTCTGCTCTTAAACCGGGTCCTGTGTCTGCTGTTAGGATGCTGTCATCAACCTGAAGTCCGTCCAGGATCTGTCTCAGTACCTGGGGTTTGAGTGGACCATTCTGGCCTATGAGCTGGGCTTCACCCGAGCTGAACTCAGACAGTTCCACACCGCGTCGTCAGAGAAGAGGACCCAGGCCAAGAGCATGCTGGAGTGCTGGTATGTGGCTCAGCACATTTTGGTACCTTGAATTGATTATCCAAATATCATTAGGTTATAGCTGCTCTTAAAGGGGCAGTTCACCAAAAAATTACATTAAAATATTTCTCCACTTACCCAGAGTACAATATAAAGAGATGATGCTGCTGAGAGTTTTATTGTTAATTATAATCTGATTCATTATCAGAAACAAAAAGGACTGTTCGGGGTTCATTATATCACAGTGCACTGCGTCTAAAAAAAAAGAAAGAAAAAAAAGAAGTCTAGAATATAGAAGATTTGGCACATCTCAGCGAAACTCTCTCGACAGTACTCTGGGTAAGTGGAAACATACTTTAATTTCATTTTTGGGTGAACTGCCCCAGATTACACAACATTTGCACAACATTTTAATTTGGCTGAAGGGCACTATTCAAACGCTTCAGTTTCCATGCAACAGGTTAAGTAAACTGCTCATGGGTACACCAGCAGAGGCATCCTACCCAGGAACTGAACCTGCAACCTTATGTCACAAGCTGAGCTCTCTTGCCATTATACAACACCACCACCTAAAAATTGATGGTAATTGGCAAAGAAAAATGTCACCATTGTTATTGAACCTTTAACAAGGACTGCTTACCAGTGTGTATGTGTTTGGGCACGCTTTCCTATTAGCAGACATACGTTTGTACACCTGGACAGAATGGGGTGTCTATTTTCAAATGCAGGTACAGTCGGTCAGGGAACACGCCGAATAAGACCAAAGTTCTGCGCGACGCTTTGGAGCGGGCCGGGCGCAGGGATTTGTCGGACCGCCTGCGCTGCCTGCACTGGGGGCACCAGAAACTGAGCCCCCGGGTGGAGCTTCCCTCGGCTTTCCCGTTCATCATCACCGTCCACCGGACCATCGACAACCGCGAGGGCTTGCGCAGGATCAACGAGCTCAACCGCCGATACACTTAATCATCCCTGTAACCTGGCAACAGATCATCGCGGCCACTTAACGGGTCTCTCTGCTCACCGCGAATGAAAAAACAAAATGGCTCCTATACTTTTTTTTTTTTTTCTTTTCTTCACAAAAAAGATTTAAGTTATGCAACTGTAATTTTCTTTCGTCAGAAGATTTGAGTTGGAATTCATTTTCCTTGTAGCCAATTGACAGCGGGATTTTGCTTGGCTGATTTTAATGTAACAATTTGACTAGGTGAAAAGTTTTCATCAAAAAGCTGCGCGCCGTTAAGATGAAATACCTATTCTTGAATTTATTAATCAGAATACTAAAAAAAAAAACACAAAAAAAAACTTAAAACCATCTGTATTTTGTCAGTGTCCGTGACACAGCTGTAATTGTGTTTCATATGAGGATCGGCTGAAAGACAGCCTTATGGTTTAAGTTTGACCTTTAATCCCTTGGACAATCTGTTCAAACTAACTTGAAAATGGAAAGCTTACACTAAATTTAAATTTTGTGCTCGTTTGTTTTGCGTTCAAATGAAGGGTGAGCACCTGCATCAATGCTGTCTAAAGCAACATGTTTTTGCAAATACATTATTAAATAAAATCGTGTCAAATAGTAAACGACTACTGTCCTAATTTTGTAGTAATAACGAGCGTTTGTAGTTCTATAATAAATAAATATGTATATTTCCACACGAACTCGGTTTGATGCAGTATTATGAATAGTCTACCTGAAACTGAAAACAAGACAGTCCGTTTGACCTGTCGTCGCAGAAAAGCTGTAACCAATCAGGAAATAAATTAATGAAAAATATATTTTGCTAACAACGTCCATCTTTCAACGCTATTTTATCTAAAAAAAACTAATTTCGTCGGGGGTAACGTTATACACGGTGATCGAAGCAACAAAGCAGGTGGGATGTCGAGATGGTCAACCTAACATTGATGCCGAGCAAAGTGCCACCAATAGGGGCGTTCTGCAGCAAAATAAGCAGTAGCAAGTTTGATTGACCGACATTACGTCGGTAGAGTTGTGGTTGAAAGCTGGACGGAGCTATAATTCCGCCGTGAGAAGGTAAATATAATGGTAGTCCGTGCAATATTGAACAGCTATACTTGTAGCAGAAGATAAGAGAGACTGGTGACACTGTCATTCATGAAATATGGTTCTAATTCGGGGCAGCTGTGAAATAGCTACCCGGAGCAGCTCCACTGTTTGCACTGATAAAACGTCAACTAGCTAGCTGACGTTGGCTAGCTTGATACTTTTTCAGACGTGAGTACGGCTAGCTAGCCAACAAATTCGTATTTATAACCAGATAAATGTCATTTGGATGGAAATATAGCAATTAAAGAAGGCAACTCGCAGTC
Organism: Conger conger; assembly: GCF_963514075.1. Classification (NCBI taxonomy): domain Eukaryota; kingdom Metazoa; phylum Chordata; class Actinopteri; order Anguilliformes; family Congridae; genus Conger; species Conger conger. The sequence goes on along the minus strand of NC_083776.1, from coordinate 5,751,353 downwards.
TAAGCGAAACCAGACTGTTGCAGTCTTCTTTTGGATTTATCACGGATATCGTTTTTTCAAAGAATGGCTTCAGTTTTAAGCTGTTTCAGCGGTCCCGAAGAGTTGGAGGATATTAACCACGCCAGAAGTTTACTAAAAGAGCTCAAGTTCTTCTACGATTCAAAATTGCTTGTGGACGTTACCATCGAAGTGGACCCGGACGGTCCGTCACATCAGCAGAACGCAGTGCCAGGAAAGAGCAACTTTTGCACAGACGTGAGCGGAAAGGTCTTCCCATGTAACCGTAATATACTTGCGGCAGCCAGCCCCTACTTCAAGAGCATGTTCACCGGAGGGCTCTATGAAAGCAAGCAACAGAAAGTAACGATACACGACGTGGACGCGGATTCGATGTCCCTAATTATTGACTACTGCTATACTGGCAAAGTGCACATAACGGAGGCCAACGTGCAGAGGCTTTACTCCGCAGCCAACATGTTGCAGTTGGAATACGTCAGGTACGCATGCTCTAATTTTATGACCAGGAGGCTGGATGTCTCAAACTGTATGGCGATTTTGAAATTCGCAGACACGTTTGACAATCACGACTTAAAAAGCGAGGCCCAGGGCTTCATCGCCAGAAACTTTCTGCAGCTGGTCAAGACGGGCAGGGAGCTGTGCGAGCTGGACTTGACCCAAATCAGAGAGATCCTGTCGCTGGACACCTTGGACGTTGACTGCGAGAGCAAAGTGTGCTCAGCTGCGATCCAGTGGATTGAGGCCAACCGGCAGACAGAGGATACCGCGGCGGTGCTGAAATGTGTGCGGTGGCACCTTTTCACGGAGAAGGACGCGGTTTACCTGGAAGGGCTTAAGTCCAAGCCGTTTGTCAAGTGCCACCTCGTGGATTTCGTGGCCGTGGCCGGGGTCGGGGTCGGACGCGGCGGAGAAAATGGCGGGATGGAGTGGAATCAGCCGGCCCCCTCGCAGGCGCCGGCGCACAGGATCGGGAGAAGTGCCAAAGAGATGATCCTCTTCTTCGGGAGACCCAACGAGCCCTTCATGTGCTACGACCCGTACACGGAGGACGTCCGTTCCATGGCGTCGCCTTTAATCAACCTCAGCAACCTGAGCTTCAAGAGGTCCATAATGGAGACCTTTTCCGTCTGCGTGTCCCCGGAGAACGACCTCTACCTGGCCTCCCAGCTGTCCAAGCAGTTCTGGGTGTACAACCCCGTCCTGAACTGCTGGCAGGAGCTGGCGGAGAGGCTGATCGGTCGCGTTCACTCGGACATCGGCTACCTCAACGGGCACCTGTACATGCTGGGGGGCCGCGACCCGGTCACGGACGCCAGGCTGAAGGACGTGGAGTGCTACAGCATCCAGCGCAACCAGTGGAGGCTGGTGTCGCCCCTGCCCCACTCGCTGGGCAAGATGCAGATCGCCGCCATGAACGAGCGCCTCTACGTGGTGAACAAGCGGCGCATGCTGTGCTACGAGCCGCAGCGGAACCGCTGGCTGCACAGCGCGTCGCTGAAGCACGGCAAGCTGCACAAGGCCTGCGTGTTCCAGGAGCAGATCTTCTGCCTGTGCGACATCCCCGTGGTGAAGGTGTACAGCCCCGCCCGGGGCGAGTGGCGGCGCATCGGCGACATCCCCGTCGACAGCAACGCGCTCAACTACCAGGTGGTGCAGCACCGCGACAAGCTACTGCTGCTCACCGTGTCGCTGGCGCGGCAGAACAAGAACCGGGTCATCGTCCACGAGTACGACCCCGGCCGCGACTGCTGGCGGAACGTGTCGTCCATGCTGGGGTCGTCCTTCGGCTACATGAGCCTGTCGGCGCGGCTCTACCCGTCCCGCCTGGGCTCCGGGCAGAACTTCTTCGCCGAGGAGGACGACGACAGCGGCTCCAGCGCCGACTGGGACCTCGACGGGCTGACCGACGCGGACTCGGATTCCGGGAGCTCCAGCTCGTTCTCGGACGAGAACTGGTAGCACTGGGAGGAACTGGTCCCCTGCTGGAAGCACTTCTGCTTCCACGATGTTTCGTAAAGATGTGGTCGCAAGCAGTTGTTTTTATTTAATTTTTTTTTTTCTTCATTAAGCAGTTATTTGTTTTGCCAAGATAAGTGTACTCAAGCAGCACTTCATTAATATATAATTTTATTTGTAGTATGATTGTGCTAAAAATACGTTGTGTTTGTCAGTATTTGAAATTAATTTTTCCTTCCAAGTGCACTGACAGTTTTTTTTACACCGTACACATCAAGGAGCTGAAAGCTAAAAGATGTGTGATGGTGTCAGGATCATAGAATACCAAGAAGCCATTGGTTACTGAATGTTATGCATATTTTCAGGACTTTAGGGTCATATTTGTTATTTGTGAATGACTTGTTTCAGGTTTCAGAAGTTGGTCTGAAGACATTGCCAAAATGATGTTGTTCATCATATATTCACCATTTGTCTCAAAAGAATCTACCTTGGGTGCAGAGAGAGCGAAACAATACTGAATATCTTTAAAAGAGGAACGCACACTGAAAAAAGGGCTATGAATTCCCAGACTGGATGGGACTCGTTGCAAGTGTATTTTCACAGAGTATTATAGTTCATACTGTGCATCAGTACAGCAAGCCATTGTTTTTTTTACGTTTCATATAGAAGCTAGGATTAGGTTAACCTTTTCCACAGTTTAGACTTAGACTTAGCTTTTAAACGGAACCAGGAGAAATTAACACATTATTTATGGCACAAAATGCCCTGAATGAATAAACCTGTTCTGAAGAAACTGCTGCTGGATTCCGTTGTAGTGATGTAATTTCTTTTTTTTTTTTTTTTTTTTTTTTTTTTTTGGGTGTGTTTCATACAGTCAAAACAAATTGAATCTGCTGAAACAAAGTGCTTGTTCTGTGTTTGACACTACTCTACATTATTAATTTGGTGCAAGGAGGGAACAGCATCAACTATTTGTTTATTTAGATAACTAATATAAATACAGTATTTGGTACAATAACGTGTCCATGTTCATTGGGTAAATGGCCTGATTGCTGGACTCGGATGCGGTTCGGTGGTTCCTGTGGGGATGAGTCTCCAGCGTACCCCGCGGACCTGCGTTCAGGAGTCCAGGGAGCGAGCTCCGCGGGCGATCCCCTCCCCGCCTGGGCCGCCCTGCTCCAGGAGCTCCAGGACCGCCTCCCTGTCAGCCTGCTCCATGAGCTCCGCCATCAGGTCATCCAGCAGCTCCCCTCCCCTCAGAAACTCCTGATCCCGGCAGAGACCGTCACAGCGCGTTAATGCAGACATGGGGGTGAGGCACGGTACTGAGGCGTTAGCCACATGCTAATACAGCGCTAAGGTCGGATACAATACTATTGTGTTAGCCTCATGCTAATACAGCACTAAGGTGAGATGCATTAGCCTCATGCTAATACAGTGCCAAGGTGGGATACAATACTATTGTGTTAGCCTCATGCTAATACAGCACTAAGGTGGGATACAGTACTAATGTGTTAGCTTCATGTTAATACAGCACTAAGGTGAGATGCATTAGCCTCATGCTAATACAGTGCTACGGTGGGATACAATACTAATGCATGAGCTTCATGCAAATACAGCGCCAAGGTGGGATATAGTACTAATGTGTTAGCCTCATGCTAATACAGAGCTAAGGTGGGATACAGTACTAATGTGTTAGCCTCATGCTAATACAGCGCTAAGGTGGGATAAAGTACTAACATGTTAGCTTCATGCTAATTCTGTGCTAAGGTGGGATACAGTACTAATGCAATAGCTTCATGCTAATACAGGACTAAAGTGAGCTGCATTAGCCTGATGCTAATACAGCTCTAATGCATTTGCTTAATGCAAATACAGCACTAAGGTGGGATACAATACAGTTGCATTAGCCTCATGCTAATGCAGCACGAAAGTACAATATATAGCTGATGTTTTACACTCAAGCTACACTACACTAAAGTGAGACAGTATTGATCTGTTTGAAGAGTTCCCACTAAATGATTGGCGCAATATTGCTTCCTCACAAGCTAAAAAATCCATTGCATAGATTTTTCTAGAATTCCACTGGATGTGAACGATAAGAAAATGCAGCATGTGAAAATGCATATTCACAAAATTCCTGATCTGACATTTTAAATCTATAGCAGAAGCAAAACTAACATGGTTAGTGGACTGCCCTTGCAGCTCAGAGGCTGTAGGTCTGATTGCCAATTAGGACACTGCTCCTGTACCCTTGAGCAAGGAACTAAACCCGAATGCCTTCTGAGAAATAATTTTACAATCGTCAACAATGTGCCGGACATGTGGGCCTCCTAACCTTGATCTCCCGGCTCGTATATCCGGTCCGGTGGTCCGTCACGCGGTTCTGCGTGAAGTTGTACGTACGGATCCTCTCCGACTGGGAGCGGGTCCCGACCTGGGAAACCAGGAGGTGGTGGGTCCCAACATAAGTGCAGGATAAGGGAATGTTGGTAATGGAATATGGTACATGGCGGTAAGTGCAGAGTTTAATGGTAAAGTTATATAGCGCCTTTGTCCAAAGTGCTGTACAATTGATGCTTCTCATTCATTCACACATACACTCACACACCAATGGCGATAGGCTGCCATGCAGGGCATCAACCAGCTCATCAGGAGCAATTGGAGGTTAGAGGTCTTGCTCAGGGACACTTTGAGTAAGACATTATCTGCAGAGTTGATGGTTGATCCAGAATAAGTGCAGGATAAGGGAATGTTGCTAATGGAATGGCACATGGCGGTAAGTGCTTGGTCAGTTGATGGTTGATGGCGTTACCTGGAGAACGGGAGGCGGTGGGTCCCGGAATAAGCGCAGGATAAGGGAAGGTTGGTAATGGAGTCTGGCACGTAGCGGTAAGCGCTGGATGAGTTGCCGGCGGATGGCGTTACCTGGAGCCTGCGAGCCGTGTGTCGCTGCGCGCCCTCCTGGTCCAGCATGCGCTGGTACATGCGGGCCCTCAGCACGCGCATGGCTGTGTCTCGATTCTGCAGCTGCGAGCGTGTCTGCTGGCACTCCGCCGATATCCCTGTACAGAGGGAGACACCGTTATATAGCGCAAGGCCACTGGTCTCGAACTCGTAGCCCCGGAGGACCGATATCCCTGTACAGAGGGGGACACTGTTATACAAGGCTACACCAGGGGTCTCAAGCTCAACAACAACAGCTGTTATTTAGACAACACAAACAACACGTTTCACTTTAAATATGTTTGCAGATATGTTTGTATCTGCAAAGCTGCAGCCCTGGAATGAGAACCAGCATGGAGTTTGAGACCAATTTTACACCATCAGTTCTTGCAGCTTCCAGTCTAGCAACAGCTGACCACGATCATGAACCGAACATAAATCAATACCCACCGCGTAAGCTTGGTTTGCATTGGTTGCAGTGGTTTCCATGGAAATGGTTCTCACCTGTGGGAATGTGTGTTATTCTAACGGCACTGTCCGTTGTGTTCACACTTTGGCCGCCCGCTCCTCTGGATCGAAACGTGTCAATCCGCAGCTCCTTTGGGTCAATGCTGATGTCTATCTACGGAAAGGATGGTAAATGGTAAATGGTTGGAATTTATATAGCGCCTTTATCCAAAGCGCTGTACATGCTTGATGCTTCTCATTCACCCATTCATACACACACTTACACACAGACACCAACCAGCTTGTCAGGAGCATTTAGGGGTTAGGTGTCTTGCTCAGAGACACTTTGAGACACCCAGTGTGGGATCGAACCGGCAACCCTCCAACTGCCAGACGACTGCTCTTACCACCTCACCGTGGTATGTTGCCTCATCAGATAAGGACTGTTTTCTCAGGGTTATTAGCAAAACATGGACAGCACAGAGGGTGAAATAAGTGTGTTAGTACTGCTGTGCAGCGATGAATGAAGGAACCAAAAAAAGACACAGACAGGAACAACAGCCATTGAATTACATGCATCACGTTATATTTATTTAGCTGACACTTCATCCAAAGTGATTTACAGTTGATTAGACTAAGCAGGGGCTAATTCCCCCCCCTGGAGCAATGTGGGGTTAACTCCAGTCCCAGAGGGCTGGTCTGCAAGCTGGTTTTTGTTCCAACCAATTACCTTAATTAATTTTACTGACAGCTCTAGAAATTATGTTGGTTCACTCCTGTACTTGAGCACAGTAAAATCTTTAGGATACACTAGCAGTCTGCAGCTGTAGCTGGTGCATACACAAATGTCCAATTAAGATATTATTTAGCCAATTAAAAAATTAACAGCAGAAGTTGGCACAAAATCCTGAAGGGGATTGGCCCCTTGCTGTGCACCCCTGGATTAAGGGCCTCAAGGACCCAACAGCTGTGGCTTGACCTTCCAGGACCCAGTCAAGCACCTTAACCACTAGGCCATTGGCTAGGACAGCTAACCAATAGAAACTTACCTTGCTGGGCTGGGGCAGAATAATGACGGTCATCGTTCCCGTGTGGATCTTCTCCATTCTGGACGACAGGCCAGTTTCTGGGATCCTCTGCACACGGTGTGTCCCACCCTCGTATTTCAGGTGCTTGTAGACGCCATCTCCCGAGACCCTAGCAGCCGCGTGATGTAGTCCACCTGCAGGATGGTGTACAATCAGGCAGGATTTTAACAGTGCGTTCCCTCCTACACAGAAATTATTTTGAGATGGGGTGATCAAGGCTAGGTCTCAATCAGTTGGCAATAGTTCCCACTGAAAGTTAAATGATTTTGCACAATACTGATTCCACAGAAGCTGAAATTAATCGCTCCAAAAATTCCATTGGATGCGAACGTTAATAAGAAAATCAAACATGAAAATTCATATTAACAAAATTACTTATCTGACATCTATAAATCTATAGCAGAAACATTACATCACATTACATTCATGACATTTGGCAGACGCTCTTATCCAGAGCGACGTACAACAAAGTGCATACCCATAACCAGGGATGAGTGTGCTGAAAGACCCTAGAGGGAAGTACAATTTCAACTGCGGAAACAAAAGGATTAAGAAGACGAAGAGGCTTGGAAGAGTGTTGGGAGTTAACCGTACCGTATTCAGCAGGGGTATAATTCAACACTTCGAACTGCCAGTTTTTGTAGCTGGAAAACTCCTGATACATGTCAAACACCTCTCGTGTGAACTGTTGACAAATATCACCTGCAAGTAAGAGAGGGGTGATGATGATTGCGTTTCCCAACGAAGCAAATTAGCTTCCAGCAATTCCTGATTTTCATCATATATTCACATGGTTTGCATACTTGTAGTTTCTCTAAATGTGTAGCAGTTAATCATGGTATAACCCTGTGCAGCCACTTGTAGACACACACACACACACATACTGAGAGCAATGTGTTAAGCACAATGTCCAGGGAAAAAAAGCTCCCTTTGTCCCTTACCTCCTGTTGTCCGTCCTGCAACCACCTCCAAAATCACATCGTTTGTGTCGTGTTCATCACTGGGTATCATTGACTGGAGGAGCTGTAATACAGTCAAAGGCACAACACAGCTATCATCATTACTTCCAGACGAAGGGTTTTCAACTCGGAATTTTCAACTTGTGCCAGGAGACCTCGTTGATTATTGTATAACTGTAACGTGAAACAAACATTTGTATGTGAAGAAGTAGAACTTGAATTTTTAATTTGAAAATACTGTCTTGCAGTACTATATACAGAAAGAGGTCCAGTCCAGTTTCATTCGGAAAAACTGTGTCTCTGGCAGTAAACGTGTAGGGTTAAAGGGTGGTAAAAAGCAGGTTGTGTTTCAGGAAATTACCATTGAATAGTTTACTTGGCTGAATGAATCAAATGTGGCATTATAAAGTATCTGAGATTGCGCGCTTACTTTGTTTCTGAATGCATCGATTCGTTTTTCGATCTGTGCCTGCTCTTCTTTCAGTAGCTCAATCATCTGCTCATCTTCGTCAGCCCCTGAAGCAAGTATGACAATAGAGAGCGATAAAATAAACAAAAACAATAACGCACATTTACTAAACCACATGATAGCTGCTGCGTGTTACAGCCTAAATAGACAATGTTCTTGACTAGTTCTGACACCTTGTGGTCGTCAGCCTGTTGGAATGAGTGATGGCATTTCATTCCGAAACAGCGACGTACTTTTGAGAAGGGCTTCCACCTCTTTCAAATCATTCACGGCGTCCTCCGTGTTTTGAAATGCGGTAACCAAAGGCAGTAGCTCCACGTGTCGCCTGTTAAGCAGTTTTCTTTCAGAGTCCTCCAGCAATCCATTCTCCAGTCGCTGCGTGATGTCATGGTATTCCACGACAAGACCGTGCAAATACACTTGGACAGAGTCCTGCCGGAGAAGATCCACAATCGCTGTGCTTTTATTGCAATATGTTCGTTCTAGCGAAAAGACACCGTTCCAAGACGGGTATATCCAAGACGAGTTTAGCTTTGGTGTTAATAGTTTTGTCCGAGCAGCCTTCTGCACGCCGTGAAGAAATCGACAGCAGGAACTTACTCCTAATGACAGTCGAACCAATTTGTACATAATTAGGCGTGAGGAATTCCCCCACCATCAGCCATAAAGCCATACAATTAGAACTTAAGTTTCATTAACAAGAACATAGCCCATTTCCTTCAGATAAGCGTAAGCACGTAAAGATTAGCTAACAGGCTAAGCAACTGCAAAAATACAATAATTTCGAGCAGCCAGTCAATAGCGGTTAATGTGCATCGTCTAAATCAGCTAATAATGGTGATTTTTGCCTAAGTGTCCGCTCTTTACTGTCTTGACCTGTTAATGAAAAGACAACGAGGAAACGGCACGCTGACCTCGCTACACTTTGACAGGTCAACGTTGTTGTTTAAAGGGGTTGTGGGATATGTAGGCTCTCACTTCTCTGTGATCCAACATATCCTATGTTTTGCACGCCAAAAGTGTAAATGAGAACATCACGATACTCATGCATTTCCTCTGCAAATTGAATTACTCATGGATACTTGAATATAGCGTACATAGCATAGCCTTCTGCTGTAAATAATTAGCATGTTGCTAAGTATTAACTTTTTAGCCAAGTGCTATTATTCAAAATGTGTGTGCAATTATTACAACCAAATATTAATAAGAAAATAATGGAAGGACAATGGCACATAAAATGAAAAAACAAAAGGTCCTGCAGTTATTTGGTTTTGTTAGCTACTCCCCTTTAAGGAGAGCAGTACGCGCAAACTCAATAGTGCGGCTTCGTCGGCTGCCATCTTGGTGATCTGAGGAGGACGCCTGTGTAGATGAGCAAAAAATAAATAAATACGGGCACCTCAATGAATTAGTTTGCACAAAAAGGACAGAAAGTTGACAGTGCTGTTGAATTATTTTTTCACTAGTTGCGAGGCTGTATTTTCCGGTGACATGCCGTCCGTTCCTTTGCCCCCGAAGGAGAGTAACCTATTTAAGAGAATTCTGGTAAGTTTGGACTGGAATAGTGAAGAAGTCGGGGAGAACTCAGCCTAGCTAGAGAGAAATATCTAATCGAAACATGAACAGTTAGCCAGCTAGCTGGCTAGCCCCCATAGAGCAGGGCAAGGCAGGCCTTTGTATAACAGTCAACTGCATTTTGGTGTTCAAAAACCCCACATATAAATCGGGGCAATATTTACTGTGTTTAATTCGGAAGTTTCTATCGACAGTTCGGTGCCGTGGCGTTGGAGCTACGTGCGCTATGTAGAGTTTATTTCAAAATTGCAACAAAGCCCGTGCACCACGCATAGTCGTGGGTCAGTTGTAATGTGCATGAATATGTGTTCTTTATCGATAAACCAGCGTCAAAACAGTATTTTCCCAGATCAATGATAGCTAACCACCTAAGCAAAAGGGGCAATACTAGTATTACCAGCACTGTTGGCTATGCGTGAGACAAGGAAGGTGCATGGGACGTTGGCGTTGAAAATGACAGGACGATGTAGCCAGCTAGTTTTACTCTGAACAGTGTTGGAATTGTGTTTACCGTGCCAATGTATTTATTATTGCATGCTTGTATAAACAATTACAGTAATTATGCTATTGTGTTAGCTACATTATTCTGCAGCAAGACCGTCAGATGGTTCAATTAACGATGTGGAAGGCGCCCGGGTTATATTGCGCTGTCAATCGCGATCCATTGACGCTAACTAACTTTACCAGAAGTGGCGGCGTGTACTTTAAATGTTACAATGATCAAAAGATGCGATTTAGTGAATCGTGTGTCACAGGAATTTTCAGTATGCACTCATCAACTTAATGTAACTTAGCATGTAGCTAGCCCTCCCTGTGTGCGAGTTATCTTGGACTGGGGTTGTGTTCCAGGGAAGTCGGTGGAGAGTTCAAGAATGGCTATAAATAGGTCACTGATCCCGGCCCAGAGGTTGAAATTGCGATGTCAGGTCCACAAATGCGCCTGTTGACTTATCGCCAACTTGATTAAGGCATTTAAAAATGGCGTGTCCGATGAACATTGGCTATCTGAGTCATCTGAAATATCTGTCAGATCCAAGATCATATGCGGCAGTCGGTGGGCTACAGTAACCGTCGGTTATGTTTCCTATCATTGGTGTGTATTTCAAGACCTGTCTGCTGTGTGAATTTGTCTGGAAATGTGCACGACGTTTTTAATTAATCACCTGCCTAACCTCTTTGTCCTTAGAAATGTTACGAGCAAAAACAGTACAAAAATGGCCTGAAGTTCTGCAAGATGATTCTCACCAACCCAAAGTTTGCAGAACATGGAGGTATGTTATGGAATGACACGATGACTGTGAGATTTTTCTGTCGCTAAATATTTACTTTTCAATACTTTTCAAATATGCCTGAAAATAGCTGATGTTTTTTTTTCTCTTGGATTTGAAGAAATGTTTTGGAAATGTTAAGATGCAAGAGGACCTCTATTAAAAAGGCAATACTTTCAAAATAACGTGACAGCTTGTCAGTGGTTGTTCAGTGGTCAATTAAGCAGAGTTGGCGTCAATTCCATTTAATTTCATTCGAATTTGGAAATGAATGCAGAATATATAAGGACTATATAAGGAGAAATAGACACGGGAATTTTTCATTCCATTGCCCATTTCAACCGATTTCCTGAATACAGTAGAGGGAATTTGCCCCACCTGCAGCTAAAACCAAAGCAAGATATGCTAATTATGTTGAACTTGAAGATTTAACATGTCAGCCCCAGGGTGAGTTCAGAGAGCTTATATCTTCCTCACCATGGAACGTAAGAAACTCTTCAAGCTGAGGAAAATACAGGAACTGTGCAGAGATTTCTTGTCGATGAAAGGATTTTTGAAATAAACAGTCAGGCACCAACCAACGTTTCAGTCAACGGTCTGTTTTTCCACTGATTATTAGATTACACGCTGTTCAGAAAAGCAAGCGTGAGAGGCTCCTTAAGGATGGATGGAAATATCAGGAACAGGGAAAATCTTTAAATTGAGCAAGCCTTACTTAGGACATTACACGCTTATGTAATACATCTAGTGGTATTGCCAAACGGAATAAAGCATTTCCTATTATATGAACAATAACTATAAAAAAACTCCCTCTGCATACTTGTATTTCACCATTTTTGGACATCTGCCTGTTTTCTTTTTTTAGCAAGATTGAAATTTGGGCTCTGTAAAGCAAATTTGTAACAAGGGTAATTTAGAGAATCACTGAAATGTGAAATGTGAAGCTGTAATGTATGTTTTGTAAATAGAAAATGCCACTGTGAACGATTGGATCAGCTAGTCAAAGTAGCCTAATTAAAAGGAACAGAGAGAACGTGATGTAAGGTAGTGTCCGCGTTTCTTCCAGGAAAATTCAAAGATGAAGAAATATACAGAAAAGGTGTCCAGCCGATGGAAATGAAAAGAGTTATGAGGCTTAGACAGCAATCTACTCCTACTACTACTACTACTAATAATAATAATAATAATACATTCTTCCAAGAGGAGTGCTGTCCTTAAGTCTAATAACATTATATAAATATTGGTTTGTGTATCCTTGCTACCTGCCCTTGGTACTCAGGAGTGACTGGCAGTCTGGCTCTGTGTAAAGACCCAGGCTACTGTGGCGATAGCTGATAGCCTAGTGACTAAGGGACTTGACTGGGATCCAGGGAAGAACGGTGGTTCAAGCCCCAGTGTGGCCACAATAAGATCTGCACAGCCGTTGGGCCCTTGAGCAAGGCCCCTAAACCCTGCATTGCTCCAGGGGGAATTGGCGCCTGCTTAGTCTAATCAACTGTAAGTGGATTTGGATGAAAGCGTACTGTAACACAGAGCTCGCTCTGGCTCCTGTGATTCACAGAAACCCTGGCCATGAAGGGGCTGACGCTGAACTGTCTGGGAAAGAAGGAGGAAGCTTACGACTTCGTCAGGAGGGGCCTGCGCAACGACTTGAAAAGCCACGTCTGTATCCTTGGAAGTAGTGTCTGTCTCTCTGTGTCTGTGTGTCTCTCCCTCTCCCTCTCCCTCTTTCTCTGTTTTCTTTTCAGTCACGCAGCAAAACAAAAGCTCGAGCTGCTAATTTGATCCAGATAGGTTCCTCCTGCAGCTTCACTTGATGAGGGTTTTTTTTCCAGAGTCCATGGTAATTGGATTAATGTGGTCAAATTGAGTTGCTGTTTAGGAGACTAATCTTTAGTCTTTTTTTTTTTTTTTTTTGAAGACATTTTTTGGAAAGGTTAAGATGCAAGAGTATGAACACCAAGTTAATATGATGATGCACTATGCAGGCAGCCCACTTCTTGCAGAACGCCTGGGAATCCACCTGCTCCCTGATGCTTGCAAGTGGGCACAAGTCTCCCGCAAATCAGCACCACGGGCAGAAGGGAAGTTTAGAAACGGGCATTATCCTGTCGCAAATTATGGAACTAAAGAGTGCAGGGGAAGCCCCCAGGTCACGTACTGTGCAGAATCCCCATCCATCCCCCTCCTCCGGTCCGTTAGTCTCCCGGAAATGATTTTTGCATGGGTGGGATGTCTTGTGTTATCATTTTCAGCAGTAAACACACCTCTGTAGGCTCTGCGCTGGTGAGTATCTATGCACTATAGCACCTGAGTGTCCCACAGATGCCATCTATTGGCAGTTGCCCAGGTGTGTGGTGTGGTGTGGTGTGTGTGTGTGTGTGCACTGTCCAGGTGTGTGTGTGTGTGTGTGTGTGTGTGCACTGTCCCGGTGTGTGTGTCAGCCAGGTGCGTGTGGTCTGGTTCCTTAACCGCTGGGCCAGGCTGGCACGTGTACGGCCTCCTCCAGAGGTCAGATAAGAAGTACGACGAGGCGATCAAGTGCTACCGCAACGCGCTGAAGCTGGACCGGGACAACCTGCAGATCCTGCGGGACCTGTCACTGCTGCAGATCCAGATGAGGGACCTGGAGGGCTACCGGGTGAGGCCGTGTGACGCCCCCCCCCCCCCCCCCCCCCCCCGCAGCCAATCACAGCATGCGACTCCAGCGCAGCCAATCGCAGCAGGGCTTTCAGCTTTCTGCTCTTTTCAAGATCAGGGGCTCTTTTCCAGTCGCTTATTTTAAACCTTTATCTCCTTGTTCTTTGCCTGACCTGGAAATCGAGGAATCTTTAAGGCAATTTTCTCAATTTCCCCCGTCTTCAGCTATTTTTCTCAGTTATTTTTCTTGCCGCTCCCGATGGGCGGAGCCAGGAGCAGGGAAAGCAATTAGGAGGAGAAAAATAAGCGATTGGAACGAGTCCCTGGACACATTAGACCCATCCGGGCAGCTGAAGCCCCCCAAGCCCACCAGTGACGGGACACCTCTCGCCTTGCAGCCCAGAGAGGACCGTTTGACCTCTGACCTCTGACCTTTGACCTGTCGTGACTCTCGACCAGGAAACCAGGTACCAGCTCCTGCAGCTGCGGCCCACACAGAGAGCCTCGTGGATCGGCTACGCCATCGCGTACCACCTCCTGAAGGACTACGACACTGCCTTAAGACTGCTGGAGGAGTTCCGCAAGACACAGCAGGTCAGCGCAAATAAAACTCTTATTCCTGATGCTCAGTAGACAGGCAGACATTACATTACAAAGCATTTAGCCAGACGCTCTTATCCAGAGTGACATACAACGAAGTTCAAAACATCTAATGATTTTCGTGATACATTTGTTTAATGCTGTGTGCTACGAGTGATGACATTTGAATATTTAAGTGTTTGTTTTGTTTTGCCGTGCTGCAGGTGCCTCCGAACAAGATAGACTACGAGTACAGCGAGCTGCTGCTGTACCAGAACGAGGTGATGCGGGAGGCCAGCCTGTTCCAGGAGTCCCTGGAGCACATCCAGACGTACGAGAAGCAGATCTGCGATCAGATGAAGGTGGAGGAGATCAAAGGTACGGGCCGCGCAATCAATCAAAAAATAAAATCAATCAAACGCTTCCCACAGTTCAACTGAGGTTATGTGCAGAAATATGACCATTAAAGGTCCCATTTTGTACACCTTTCCAGTGTTGTAATTTTAAGTCCTGATCCATAAGAAGATGTTTGTGTGGTTTTAAGTACCAAAAACAATCTCGATCCAGTTTTACATATTCATTATCCAGCACCTCTCATGAGCTTTACCAAGAACAGGCTGTTTTAGTGACTGTGTCTTTAAGGCTCATTGATATCAATAAACTTCTGTTCCGATTGCATGAGCTAGCCCAGCCAGGCTTGTGCCGAGCGTTTGGATTTCTTCCAGTGGCAAGGTGGGCCATGCTGAAGAAAACAAGCGTACCGTTGTGATGTCATAACTTCACGGTCTTCCAAGTCCAAACGGCTCATTTAAATTCACATTTTCTTCATACGGATTGTGTGGATTTATTTGGGGACTGTGGGTTTTTGATACTTTCACAGTGCTTTGATAAGACCTTTACAATCCACATAGCATTGGGAAATGCCCTTTCCCACAATATGAGGCCTTTAACGTGCCCTGCTGCTCCCCAGGCGAGATGCTGCTGAAGTTGGGGAGGCTGGAGGAAGCCGCCAGGGCGTACCGGATCCTCATCGACCGCAACGCGGAGAACTGGGCCTACTACCAGGGCCTGGAGACGTCCCTGCAGCCCTGTGAGTTAGCCTGCTTCCTGTACACCATGTCCGTGATCTCACCTGTTCAACGTGTCCCTAATCTCACCTGTTCACCGTGTCCCGAATCTCACCTGTTCACCGTGTCCCGAATCTCACCTGTTCACCGTGTGCCTAATCTCACCTGTTCACCGTGTCCCTAATCTCACCTGTTCAGTGTCCCTAATCTCACCTGTTCAACACGTCCCTGATCTCACTGTACCTGCCCAAGCTCAGCATTTACCATTTAACTCACAGACTCTCATCCGTAACAGCCTTAGCCATTCAAACGGCAGTAAAAGGAGCCGTTTTTCAAAAATGCAAAAAAAGGACAGTTGCTGTTAACAACAACAGTAATATCACTCGCACAAACAGTGACTGTTTGCCTTTTAACTGGCCGCCAAAGTGGTGACTAATTGGAAAAGAATGGCAGTTTTGCATTGTGTTGGAGTGCTCTGTGAAGTTGGCCTGACCGGTTAACTTGTTCCCATGGTTACAGGCACTATGGAGAAGAGACTACAGATCTATGAAGAGGTGGGTAACAGGCACCCAAAGGCTCTGTCCCTGAAGAGACTGCCACTGAACTTCCTCACAGGTATGACCTCTGACCTCCTGACCTCATGTGACCTTCACTTATTTTACTCTACAGTGGAATATATTCTTGTTTTTTTTTCCTCTCCTGTTCAGGTGAACTGTTTAGGGAAAAGATCGACAAGTTCCTAAGAACAAACTTCAGCAAGGGATGTCCCCCGTTGTTTACAACTCTGAAATCTCTGTACAACAACCCGGAAACGGTAAACACACCACAGCCGCCTTAATGACGTGGAAATCGTAATCTTTAACCGAAAAAATGCCCACAACGAGGTAAACCAGTGTAGCAGGAGAGAACACACAACCCAAACAAAGACCTAAAAAGCATCTTGAGCACAATTATGCAGCATTGTGATAATTAAAGTTGATATTTAATATTTTGCAGCACAGAGCACTGATGGATACAGTTCCACATGCGTTGGAATGCATTCGCATGATTTTAGACGACTGATGGGCAAAGCTGGTTTGAATATTTGCGCTTTCCGAATACGTTTTACCAATTACTGTTCTGCTGTGTGCTTGACAGGTTTCTGTAATACACGAACTGGTCTCTGGGTACGAGCTCTCCCTGAGGACGTGTGGCCTGTTCAGTCCCAACGGTGCGTGACCAAAAACATTTCTGACACTGTCTGAACCTCTACAATTCACACAGGAACGGTTTTAAAGCCATGACCATAAGTCTAGTACACAATGTAGATATTACTGAAGTATGGGCCAAGTCATAAGGTCAGGAACTACGGTACCAAGATGAACAGTTCTAGATTAAAGTACATAATACAACAAGGGGTAAAGATACACACAGCCCTCCGTGGCAGTGAGTTTGAGACGTTTACATTCTCTTGAGTTGGAGTTTGTGTCTATAGAGCAGGTGAAGCTGACTGAGGTTCTAATCACCTGACTACAGGTACACCTGTGCTCCAGAGAGAGAGCAGATATAGATGGTAAAATGGTCAAATGTCTATATTTATATTGCGCCTTGATCTAAAACGCTGTACAACTGATGCTTCTCATTCACCCATTCGGACACACTCACATTGATTTGATGCAACTGGCTGCCATGCAAGGCCAATTCTCAGGAGCAATCGGGGGTTAGGCATCTCGCTCAGGGACACTGACACACCCAGGGCGGGATCGAACCGGCAACCCTCTGACTGCCAGACGACTGCTCTTATTACCTGAGCCAATGTCGGCCCAATAAGCTGGCAGTCCCTGCAGTCAGAGAGATCTTTGGCCTTCTTCCCATTTGAGATTCCCATCACCCCATTTGAGATTCCCATCACCCCAATTTGAGATTCCCATCAACCCATTTGAGATTCCCATCACCCCATTTGAGATTCCCATCACCCCATTTGAGATTCCATCACCCCAATTGAGATTCCCATCACCCCATTTGAGATTCCCATCACCCCTTTTGAGATTCTCATCAACCCATTTGAGATTTCCATCACCCCAATTGAGATTCCCATCACCCCAATTTGAGATTCCCATCACCCCAATTTGAGATTCCCATCACCCCAATTTGAGATTCCCATCATCCCATTTGAGATTCCCATCATCCCATTTGAGATTCCCATCACCCCATTTGAGATTCCCATCACCCCATTTGAGATTCCCATCACCCCAATTGAGATTCCCATCACCCCAATTGAGATTCCCATCACCCCAATTGAGATTCCCATCACCCCAATTGAGATTCCCATCACCCCAATTTGAGATTCCCATCACCCCATTTGAGATTCCCATCACCCCAATTTGAGATTCCCATCACCCCCCTTTTCCTCGTTGATTCTCCGTTGGGCCCCTGGGCCTCCCCGCCGTGCGTGGTGAGACGGTCGCCCCTCACCGGCCCGGTCTGCGGTGTCTCCCCACAGAGAGCGCGGAGAAGGAGCCGCCCACCACGCTGCTCTGGGTGCGCTACTTCCTGTCCCAGCACTTCGACCGGCTCGACAAGAAGGCGCTGGCGCTGGAGGCCATCGACGCCGCCATCGAGACCACGCCCACCCTCATCGAACTCTTCTACGTCAAGGCCAAGATCTACAAGGTGAGAGGCTCCGGCCCCCCCCCCGGGCACAGACCAGCGGCTGCAAGGAGCAGATGCACAAATTACAATGCAGCCAAGCTCCGGGATTAAAGCAAGAAAGATTTGTGAGCCTGAAAAGTTGTCCAGGATGAAATATGTACAATGTATTGAATTAAGTAATTATATTAATTTAAAACTGCTCTATGCCTAAAGTCAGGCATGGTGCCTGAGAACTTTAAGCCCTGCAAGCTGTTCTGGGGCAAGGCCGAAAGACATTGTTTTTTTGACATCGTAATGAATCCATTTAGCTTAAAAGGCCTGCAGGACTGAGACGTGGTACAGCGGATATACAGCATGTTCAGAACGGTACCTGGCTAGCGTGTTACCTGGAGAAGGTGCTCAGACATTAGTGCACCCTAGTGGCTAAGTTGCTTGACTGGAACCCAGAAGGTTGGTGGTTCAAACCTTGTGGTGTCGCCACAATAATGTCCGCACAGCTGTTGAGCCCTTGAGCAAGGCCCTTGTGTAGCCTGGAGCATAGCTCCAGGGGGGATTGGCCCCTGCTTAGTCTAATAAACTGTACATCACTTTGGCTAGTGTCAGCCAAATAACTGCAATGCTGTACTTATACTACATTACAGTTATTTAGTTGATACTTTTATCCAAAGCATGTATTGGCGTGTTTAGAACGGTGCCTGGCTAACGAGCTAACGTGCTAACCGGAGCCTCTCGCCCCTCAGCACGCGGGGAACCTGCAGGAGGCCGCCCGGTGGATGGACGAGGCCCAGTCTCTGGACACGGCCGACCGCTTCATCAACTCCAAGTGCGCCAAGTACATGCTGCGCGCAGGCCTGGTGAAGGAGGCCGAGGACATGTGCGCCAAGTTCACACGGGTACGAGAGCCGCCGCACACGCCACACACGCTACACCGCTGTACATGCTATACCATGCTGTAAAATGCTACAACACGCCACACCATGCTATACCACACTATACATGCTACAACACGCTACACCACGCTACACCATGCTATATCACGCTATACCACACTATACCATGCTACACCATGCTACACCATGCTACACCACACTATACCACACTATACCATGCTATACCATGCTACAACACGCTACACCATGCTATACCACGCTATCCCACGCTGCAACATGCTATACCACACTATACCATGCTGCAACATGCTATACCATGCTACAACACGCTATACCATGCTATACCACACTATACATGCTACAACACGCTACACCACGCTACACCATGCTATACCACACTATACCATGCTACAACATGCTATACCACGCTATACCATGCTACAACATGCTATACCACGCTATACCATGCTACACCATGCTACACCACACTATACCACACTATACCACACTATACCATGCTATACCATGCTACAACACGCTATACCATGCTTTGCCACACTATACCATGCTGTACCACGCTATACCATTCACTCACTGCTACTCAAGTTCACACGGGTACATAAGCTGGCATACATGCTACGTGCTATGACTGTCACTCATATCTTCTCAGTCACATTTGTGGTGGCCTGCTTATTGTACCTTGATGTAGAACAGGTAGAGGTGTTTCCCGCGGGTGTTCTGACGTTTTCTCTGAGCAGTGCGTGACAGTGGCTCCCAGGGGCTGGCTGGGTGTTTTCTGTGAGCGGTGCGTGACTTTGGCTCCCTGGGGCTGCTGGGTGTTTTCTGTGAGCGGTGCGTGACGTTGACGCTCTCTCCGCAGGAGGGCACGTCCTCCATGGACAATCTGAACGAGATGCAGTGCATGTGGTTCCAAACGGAGTGCGCCACCGCCTACCAGAGACTGGGCAAGTTCGGCGACTCGCTGAAGAAGTGCCACGAGATCGAGAGGGTGAGACACAGAGACACAGAGACACAGACAGACACAGACACAGACACAGACACAGACACAGAGTTCCTTACAACAGGTTCTGACAGTTTGTTCAATAATGTGTAGACATGACGGGTGAGCAAGAGGAGACAGACGGATGAAGAAAATTGGCGTTTTAGAATATAACACCACACCTGTCATATAGCCTTTTCCCAGTCTACATTTTTTTTTTTTTTTTTTAAGTGGATTCGGTTCAGTTTTCAAAACATATGAAATGCAGTGAAAGAGACCGACAACAACTGGCTAAACATGCCAAAACAAAACCGCAGGATAAACAAGTGTAGCGCAAGCATGTTCAAATGAAATCAAAATTATGAATCAAATTACTGCTTATCTTACATTAGCTGGCACATTCAAATAAAATAAATTATTAAACAGATTACTGCAGTAGTAATAATGACTAATCTTACATTATCTGACATTAAAATGATTCATCAAATTACTGGAGTAGTAGTAGTAGTACCAATAATGATTATTTATCTCACATCATATGACATAAAAATGTAATTTAAATTAATAACTGCTGGAGTAGTAGTACTAACAATAATGACGAGTCATCCCGCGTATTCCGGCAGCACTTCTTCGAGATCACGGACGACCAGTTCGACTTCCACACGTACTGCATGCGGAAGATGACGCTGCGGGCCTACGTGGACCTGCTGAAGCTGGAGGACGTGCTGAGGAGGCACTCCTTCTACTTCCGCGCCGCGCGCTGCGCCATCCAGATCTACCTGCAGCTGCACGACAGCCCGCTGACCGATGAGAGCCAGGAGCAGGAGGTCAACTCCGGTGAGCGCAGCCGTTAGCATAGCCTGGAGCAGCGCTACTCAACTGTGGTGAGCGCAGCCGTTAGCATAGCCTAGAGCAGCACTACTCAACTCCGGTGAGCGCAGCCGTTAGCATAGCCTAGAGCAGCGCTACTCAACTGTGGTGAGCGCAGCCGTTAGCATAGCCTAGAGCAGCGCTACTCAACTGTGGTGAGTGCAGCCATTAGCATAGCCAAGAGCAGCGCTACTCAACTGTGGTATGCGCAGCCGTTAGCATAGCCTAGAGCAGCGCTACTCAACTCCGGTGAGCGTAGCCGTTAGCATAGCCTAGAGCAGCGCTACTCAACTGTGGTGAGCGCAGCCGTTAGCATAGCCTAGAGCAGCACTACTCAACTCCGGTGAGCGCAGCCGTTAGCATAGCCTAGAGCAGCGCTACTCAACTGTGGTGAGCGCAGCCGTTAGCATAGCCTAGAGCAGCGCTACTCAACTGTGGTGAGTGCAGCCATTAGCATAGCCAAGAGCAGCGCTACTCAACTGTGGTATGCGCAGCCGTTAGCATAGCCTAGAGCAGCGCTACTCAACTCCGGTGAGCGTAGCCGTTAGCATAGCCTAGAGCAGCGCTACTCAACTGTGGTGAGCGCAGCCGTTAGCATAGCCTAGAGCAGCGCTACTCAACTCCGGTGAGCGTAGCCGTTAGCATAGCCTCGAGCAGCGCTACTTCAACTCCGGTGAGCGCAGCCGTTAGCATAGCCTAGAGCAGCGCTACTCAACTGTGGTGAGCGCACCCGTTAGCATAGCCTAGTGCAGCGCTACTGAACTACCTGTGGGCCGCAGTGTCTCTAGGTATTTGCTCCTACGTTCGCACACCACCTGATTTCACTAAATGGCTTATCTGAACCAAGAAGGTAATATAATAGTGAAATTGGGTGGTGTAGGTCATGGTAGGAGCAGATACCTGCAGACACTGCGGCCTGCAGGACGTGGAGTTTGACTGGGACCCAGATGGTTGGTGGTTTATCGCTTTCGATAAAATCAGCTAAATAACTGTAATGTGATGAGGTAAGTTTGCCCTGCTGCGTCTGACTAGAGACTGTTTTAGCACAGCCCGGTCAGGTTCTAGCATTAGCCATAACACTCATAAAAAAGAATGGTAGCAACAATTGGTAGCAGCAAATCCTCCATTCATTATGAATGGCCACGCTATGGATTGTGGGTAATTTATGCTGCAAAGGAGTGCTCAAGCCTCTTACAAGCTGAAAAAAATGAATGGAAGTCAATTAGGAACTTGCTACCTTACCCCCCCAGTAAAGATTACAAATATTTTAATCCCCATTTCATACACATATGCATCTTCTTTATGCAAAAGCTGCCTAAATGTACAGTGAATCAAGCAGCTTTGACATGACGTTCCACTTTTGGAAAGCCGTTTTACAGCGTTTTATCCCGAGCGGTAAAGCGCTACGGATGCGGTAAAATGCTACGCTAGCGCCACCGGCAGGCCGTCGTAGTAGCCTGTTGCGTCCGCTCCCGTTGCCAAGAGCGTCTCCGGTCTGACCCGCAGAGAACCTGTCGGCCAAGGAGCTGAAGAAGATGCTGAGCAAGCGACGGAGGGCGCAGAAGAAGGCCAAGCTGGAGGAGGAGAGGCGGCACGCGGAGAGGGAGCGGCAGCAGAAGAACCAGAAGAAGAGGAGGGACGAGGACGAGGAGGAGATCAGTGGGCCCAGGGAGGAGCTGCTGCCCGAGAAACTGGAGAAGGTGGGACGCCTTAGCGTGCGACACCGTCTGAGGAGTGTAGGAACCACGAGTGTGTGAGAGTCAGGACACAGTTGGAAGCTTTAGTGTGTGACACCATCTGAAGAGTATAGGAACCGTTGGTGTGTGAAAGTCAGGACACAGTAGGACGCTTTAGTGTGTGACACCCTCTGAAGACTGTAGGAACCACTAGTGTGTGAGAGACTGGATACAGTAGGAAGCTTTAGTGTGCGACACAGTGTGGAGAAAGTAGGAAAACTCCCTGATCTACGGAAGCGGTTTTGTAATGTGCCATTTTGTGAGTTCAAAAGTGAGAGATCTACAACACAGACACCCTGAGCCCTTTTTATACCTCTCCCACAAGTCTGATTTTCAATAATTCAATAATTAAACAAAACCACCAAAAGCCCTGTGGTAGACACCCATGCTTTAGAGTACATACTTGGCATAATACTCATACTACATTTCGATGAAAATCAGCCTGAACTTTAGTATGCATAGTATGTGGTTTCGAACAGCCCATGAGTTGGGCTGTCGTAATGTTGGGCTAAAACAAAAATCTGCACCCACACCGGCCCTTTTAGTATAAGACTGAACACCTCTGCTGTACAGGGATGTGCCTGAAAAACATAACATAACCGTCGCGTGATTTGGACACATGCTCTGTGATACAGTACGCATCTGATAGATCAACATGTGCTCATTCACACATTTATTTTCTCCAGGTTGAAAACCCCTTAGAAGAAGCGATCAAGTTCCTCACGCCACTCAAGAACCTTGTGGCAGACTGTATTGACACCCATCTCCTAGCTTTTGAAATCTATTTCAGGAAAGGTACGTTACTGAACCTGCCGTCTTTGGAAACGGTGAAGTGTGAAGTCATGAAGTTAACATTTAATTCCTAGCATAGTTAATTTAAACCACTTCACGGTCGGTAAAATTTTACAATATCCAATGTTCACTTTCAAGTGGTAAACATGAGCATAGTGTGCAAATGGATATGCTGTTAAATAAAAAAATTAAAAAAGCATTTTTAAAGCAAAAACACCCAATAAACAAGTGAAACCATAAAGTAAACATCCAGGGCTCGTAAGGAGATGGTTTTGAGTAATTGTTCTTGTCTTCGTCACGCAGGGAAGTTCCTCCTGATGTTGCAGTCGGTGAAAAGAGCCTTTGCCGTCCAGGCTGACCATCCGTGGCTCCACGAATGCCTCATCAGGTTCTCCAAAGCCGGTAAGACCTGTACACACGGAAACCCCACATAAACACAGCCTCTGTAACTGCCACCATAGAGCCAGATTTTAGTCAGAGCTGGGCTATACTGTCGCAGTCTTCGAAGCTCAGAAGATTACTTGCATGAACGTGTGCTTGGAGGACAAGTCAAATCTGCTGTTTTTCTTGGTCTGAATCAGCTCCTGATGTACTTTCACATTCAGATTATTATAAATATTGTGGTTTTGCAATATCCAAGCAGGCCTTGGGACAGATGATTTCTTTCCGTAACGAAGCTCTTTAACGTTTGTTCGCACTTGTTGCCGCAGTCTCCGATCACAGCAACCTCCACGAAGTCGTCTACAAGGTCCTGTCTCAAGAGATGCAGACGATCTTCGCCAACAAGAACTACGACACCTTCAACGATGAGTTTCTCAAAAGCAAACCGAGCTCCATCCAACATCTGCTGTCAGGTACCACCTCCGACACGTTCTCCGACTACGTTCCTGCTACGAGTTACACAGAGACGCTCTGTGGTGGTGTTGTACCGACCTTGTCTAAATCCATCCATGCGTGAATGTTGCAGGTGCCAAAATGATGTACTTTCTGGATAACTCCAGACAAGAGAAGGCCATCTCCATCGCCACACAGCTGGAGGAGAGTCTGCTGGACCGAAACGTCAAGGTAAAGAAAAAGTGAAGTGTAACTGGCGTGTTACAGTGAAATGTGTGTGCTGAGCTGCTCCCCTAGTTGGACTGAAACCTGTTTTTAATTAACCTATATTTAAGCTTATGAAAGTTTTAATGTCATTTGGTCATCCTTATTTAGAGTCTGAACAGTCTATGGCCTAGCGGCCTAGTGTTTCAAGCCCCAGTACAGCCGTTGGGCCCTTGAGCAAGGCCCTTAACCCCACATTGCTCCAAGAAGGATTGCTCCGTCTAATCACCTTTGGATAAAAGTGTCAGCCAAATAACTGTAATGTGTTGTGGCCCCTGTAGTTTTGTTATTCAAATGTCCCCCCCCCTCCCCCCCCCCAGATCTGCACTACGGTACTGGAGGCTCTACTGGATGGGAGTTTCGGCAGCTGTCCGTCACAGGCTGAGGAGTACCGCGCTGCCTGTCACAGACTGTTCCCCCTGGCAACCACCTTCATGCCGCCCGTCACCGAGGACGACAAGGGCTCCGCCCCTAGGAACAACGGCACCATCAATCACGAGATGCTAACCAATGAGATCTGAGCCACTCCAGCTCCACCCCACCCCCCCACCCCCACGGCTGAATTTCTGGATCCCCCCCCACCCACTCCTCCTGGTCAGGTGGCTGTGGTACGCAGATCTTACAGGCTACCTGGACGAAGCCACACTTCTCATATAACTCCATTAATTATTTCAATTTTTTTCTGGGTTTGAAAAATGCGGCCATAACTTTTGACTTTTGTCCTCAAGGATTTCTGAAACAGGGAAGAATCGAAAGTGACTTCACGGCTCATGTGTTTTTTTTTTTGTTTTGTTTTTTTTATTTGTGCCTGACCCGCGCTTAGACGGACCTGCTCCCCAAGCCACAGGAATAAGACTGAAAAGGACATTTTGTGAAAACTTAAAACGCCCGAGGAAAGAAGTGGTACAGTTCTCACACGTAGAGCTTTTTCACGCCTTTTTTTTGGTTTTCAAAAGCAAAGTGATTTTTATTTCGTTATGCCAGATCATCAGTTATGTGTACGAAGCGACTCGATGCCTTTCTTAAACGACGGCGAACGGCAGGGGAAGAGTGTTTCTAAACGTCCTGAAGCTGCAGTGGATTCTCTTAAACCAGCAGACTGGCAGGACTTTTATTTTGGCCTAGTTTTTAGAACCTTCCACGGAGAGCATCAGATAAAACATTAAAACCGTAGTTCAGCTATGCCTTACGCAATTTTTTTTACTGAAAACAATGCAACAATGCACTGATGTTTTTTTTCTTTTTTTTTTTCTTTTATATGGTTTCATCTGGCCTTTTGCACTGTTAACATGGTTTTTAAAACTGTATCTTCCCAAGAGATGAGACAAATCTCATGCATTAGTCCTTCAGCATGTTTAGAAATAAAATGATTTAAAAAAAAAAAAAAGAATAATTAAAAAAACAAGTTTAAGGAGTTCCCCTCAGGGTGAGTTTGTATTTTGATGGCTTTTTAAACCTCAGTAGATTAGTGGGGCTTTATACATTTCCATAAAGACGACTTCGGAAAGCGCCCTCCGAGCTGGGGGCGGGACTGACGGACGGGGAGAGGGCTCTCATTGGACAGTTGTTGAAATGCTATTTTTTAATTGGCTCCAGGTGTGTCTTTATGCAGAATATTAGTTAATGTTTTTGCTGTCTTCTGTGAAAAAAAAAAAAAAAAACCTTCCGTGGTTATTTCAAAGTTGAATTTTTTTTTTTTTTTTTTTGTCGGAGTTGTTCTTTTAGGCACCTCAGTGTTACGATCATTCAGTTCTGTTGGTTTAGATGGATAGCACTCATTGTGAATAATGTTTAATTATTTAAAGGACGGGGAGGGGAGGTTTATCACTTGGTAATGATCCTCCACTGCCCTATGTTTTGCTATCTTGCAACGTGTATGGAATTCTTAAGAGAAGTTTCACTGTAAAGTTTTGCCAATCTATGTAATGCTGTAATAAATTATTTTCTACTCAAATGCAGTGTTCTCATTCCCACTCTTTATATTGATATTATATTTATATTGATATTGATTGATTCAGTCCCATCACTGTGTTTAACCTTAATACAGTAATATCGTATCCATATTAGCTGATAATGGCTAAAAAT
The DNA here is from genome assembly GCF_963514075.1 of Conger conger. Classification (NCBI taxonomy): domain Eukaryota; kingdom Metazoa; phylum Chordata; class Actinopteri; order Anguilliformes; family Congridae; genus Conger; species Conger conger. The sequence continues at coordinate 5,725,239 of NC_083776.1, read as the reverse complement.
AACTGCCTTGTATCAGCCAGTAAACTAAGGTTATGGCAGGTAAGATGATGCATCAATAAATTTTAAATGTTCTACAAATGAATTATATATTTATATATGGTGTTATATATTTTTCTTCATAGGCTGAAGTCTGTGCTCCCATGAGTAGTTCTGCTTGAAATGCAAAACAGCAGCCAATAAAGGATCACATTAATATGGACCCCATATTTTCCATATTCTGCACGCCTAGTAAAATGAATCCATTGGTTTTGAAGTGATGCAAATTTCTCTGTTGTAGTGCCACCTTGAGGTAAATTTGAGGGAGTTTCAGAATATAATCACTTTTGGTCAAACATTTTGAGATTTTTTGCCCATTGTGAGTTCTGGCTTAGAGTGACCATATCATTTTTCATAGCAAAAAGTTTTATAGCATACAGTAGATTATCTGCACATGCTATACACAGACACAAAAGCCAATACAAAAATATCTAAACCATTATGGAAGCACACCCAATTCCAGGGTATAAGGATTCAAATTGTTGTATTTTTGAACCACTTAAAAGTTATGAAAGATTGGTAGCAGAATTGATTTTCATACGTAAGTGGGACATAAGTAAAGGGGTGTTTGTTTCAACACAGAGGGCCGGAATCCTTCTGGGGGAATAAGCTTCAAAAAGCAAAAGCAAAAATAGAGAAAATTCCACCCAAAATTACCAATGTTCAGTGAATTCTCGAGTAAACACAATTTTAATTATCTTTTGTCTAAGGCAGGGGTCGGCAACCCTGGTCCTGGAGAGCCGCAGGGTGTGCTGGCTTTCGTCTCCACCTTAAAATAAGCAACCGATTCAGACCCGAGAAACCAGGTGAGGTGAGTTAACTGTGCAATCAACGGCTTTCATTGATCAATTAATGCCAAGTAACAACGAAAGCCAGCACACCCTGCGGCTCTCCAGGACCAGGGTTGCCGACCCCTGGTCTAAGGTAATGTACACATACAGTATGTAAGGTAGGGGGGCAGAATCACAGCCCACATATTGTAGTGTTATTAGGGGTGTTTAAGTGGTGGGAAAGTAAGCTGGCTGACGCCCTGTTTTCTCATCAGAAGAGCAGCAGACTGAGCTGGACGACTGAGGGCCGGTTAAAGATTGGTCTCATCGTTCTCGGCGTGTGAAAGGAGAAACGACACGCTCCCCACATTGCAGGCGTGAGGTTCGACACCTTTCGCCGAGCCGTACGCATCGTTAGCTCACCCGGCTGCTCGGACCGTCAATAGAGAGGTGCAGCTGCAAACACACCACCTGCTTCTCCCTCTGTCCCTGCTCGCAATGACCCACACCGAACGCGTGAAAACTCACCCCTGCTCCCAATAACCCCGACGCAACGTGTGAAAATTCCCAGAGGCGTTAAGATTTTCCACCTCTGGGAACAAAAACCCCAGTGTGGGCCTGAAGTCTGTGAGTGAGAAACCCAAAGCGACCGCTCTCCCGTAACAGACAATCAGGACCCCGCAGGGCAGAAGAGCTCAACATGGGGCTGGTCACACTTGAGACCTGAACTGGCAGACTATTATCCAGGTCAATGTAGGCCTCATATTTAAAAAGTACTTTAAAAGTCAATTCTTGCAACTATAAAAACAAGATTAAGTTGTTAGGCAAGTGCGGTGTGAGTGTGTGTGTGTGTGTGTGTGTGTGTGTGTGGGTGCTCTGCATGTGATGGCTTGAGGTCTGTGAGGTTGAGGATGGGGAGGCCAATGATTTTAGAGGAAGATCATGCTGTATGGATAAGTTTGTTCTTGTTAGAGGCAGTTAGCATGGTATAGGATCAAGGGGAGCATTCGAACATTATGGGTAGGATTACACTTCCAGAGACCAATAACAAAAGTTGGGGGAAACAGAAAGTGTCTTTAATTATATTGACCGAATACAGCTTAGGTTACAAAATGGCCACTGACCATTACCCATGCTGAATATCTCGATTTATAAACTGAATTTGCTTTTGTTAGAAGCATTAACAGAAGCTTCTAGTTACCAAGCGGCCATTCCCCAGTGAAACACCAGGTGGCGCTGTACACTCAGAGTACTGGGAAATGACCAATTGTGATTCAAGGAGAAACTGAACTTGTCAGTATATATATGTATATATATTTTTATTAATAAGAATAACTTTATAAATGTATTTTTTTATTTGTCAATTTTTGCAGTTGTTGGCCAAGATTTTGAGGTTGTCCGATACTTTAGCAGGCACCAAATTGTGGAAGAGGGAGAGTTAATATATAGAATGGTATATTAAGAAAAGCTCTCATTAAAATAGTTTTATTACTTACATTAAATGTAATTTCCGCCAGAAATTTTGTCTGGATTAAAAAAATAATCTCTGAGCCTAATTATGAACATAGCATCTGAATGTCAGCTAAACCTGAATTTAGGAAAGCAGCACACAGTTTACCTGCTGGATAAAAGTAAACGCGATTCGTATCTACCCAGGTACGGTCTGAAAATGCGAGCCTTCAGAACCAAACGTAACGTCACGTGATTCCGAATTACCCGATTACACATGATTCGGTCCGGGAACTGTATCCTGTTATAGCATTATCCTCTCACCTGGATATTTGTCACCGTGTTCACCGAAATTGACTGTCAAAAGAGCTTCCCTAGACGGTGAATATAGCTGTTAAGTATAGGCCATAAGACACATTGACATGGGCTGAAAGCATTCTGTAGCCTAGTTATGAATAGTCCGTTACGTCTGAGCCCGCCAATGATTCTCGGACGGAGCATTTTCGAGGTGATTACCGTCAGTGATTAGCTCCTTAACCCCGTAACTTGGGCATATGGTGTTACAGACGGTAAAGCGAAGTGGGTGAGTGACCCTCTATCCCCCCCGCCTCCCTCCTTCGCCCGGCTGAGTCACCGCCCCCCGTCAGGGTAACAGAGCGTTTAAAAGGAGAATGGACGTGAGAAAGATACGCGGAGTCTGCGAGTCGTAGATAGCTGAACGCGGGAGAGCGCAAGTTTGCACTGGAAAATTATTCGTGAAAGAGGACTTTTCTCCCCGCACTCACTGCAAGTGATTACAGGGTAGCTACACACCAACACGCAGAAGCGAAGCAATGAAATCTCCAAGAATGAAATCTCGGAGCAAATGTAAGTCCTGATTCCCTGATCTTTGTTGCATGCCTTGGAACTCCACAGAGTAACCACTTCTGTTATGGAATTTTGGCTGCATGATAATTATGCTCACATCACATCTAAAAACTCTTCGTTGATGTATTTTAATACACAGGCTATTCGATTCATTTTTTTGTATTCAATATATGTATTGCAGGACAACTTTCAATGGCATAGATGTTGTTTAAATAAGTAATCTACATAGCTTATGCAAATAAATTCAACAGAAAACCAAACGGAATAGCTAACACCTTGAACACAATACTTTAAAAAGGCGATATGTTACCAACCAGTAAAGTGTAAATCATCGCCCTCTGATAGTGATAACTAAGTGGTGTTGCATTCACCAGCGCATTTCCTCGAAGAGGAGGACGACGACTTCACCGCAGTGCTGTGCGAGTTCGACGCGGTGATTGAGGATTTCACGTCTCCGGTGGAGAAGAGACATTTCAGATACGACGAGCACTTGAAGACGATGAAGAGACGGAGTAGCGCCAGTGTCAGCGACAGCGGAATCAGCGACTCGGAAAGTAAGTGCCGATGACATAATCGCACCAGTTCCGTTAGCGCTGTGAACAAAAAGTTACAGGGAAGATGGATCAGACGGCAGTCGAGACTTTTTTGAGTGCCTTCTGACAACCGTACGACGAGTTGCAAGTGGCAACACAATTGCTCATGTAGATTTATCATTTTGAACGTGGTACGCGCGTACGATACTAAAACAGGCCAGATTCTGAACGACCATTCCACGCCTCTATTGCACGAGGTGTCAGCGTTTTTTTTTTATGTGAAGTGGTTGACGGATTGGCGTGTGTGAACAGCTGATGACAGGCGCAGAGAATGGGGCAGTGTTAGCGTAGCGCCGGTGCCAACACCACGGCGCAGTGAGAACAGGTAGCGGCCCTGAGTAATCACGGAGAGCTGGCGGACGGGGGCTTTGGGTCGGGCCCAAACTCCCTCTGTGTGTGGAGGGAGTGGCAGGAGGGGTACCGGGGGAACCGGGGGGAGTGAGCCAGTGGGGACCGGCACAGGGCCCAGAACCACACAGGGGGGGTGTGAGTGCCCACTTCAGGCCAGGGCCAGAGCCCACCTCCGGCTGCCTCTCAGAGCATGGGGGGCCATTTTTTAAACTTCGATCGCGGGAGCTCACTCTACAGCCCCCCCCCCCCCCCATCAGGGCTCCACGCTGCCAAGTTTTTCGGTTTTGGGCCTTCGTTATTTATTTACTTATTTACTTGTTAACCTTTATTTATGACAGGGTGAGTTGACTGAGCACGCATGCTCTTTTGCAGCAACGCTCTATCAATGCCCGCCCAAGTAGCTGAGTAGTTGATCAATCCACCTCTTTTGAGAAACGTGTTGTTTTCCCGTTTTATCAACAAGTGATGTGTATTAATATTGGAATCGGGATCCATTTTGGATTGGTTCCACCGGGGAGAGGTGTGTGTGTGTGTGTGTGTGTGTGTGTGTGTGTGTGTGTGTGTGTGTGTGGGGGAGGGGGGGGGTTCCCTCTATGAGAAGGAGAACTTCAGTGTGTAGAATGCTCGTCTTTCACAGACAGTTGGAAGCGGGTCAAACGAGGTCAGCCGTCCAACCGCCAAAATCTAAAAATTCAGCCGCTTTAAGAAACTTTAAATAGGACAGTGGCGTGTCTTTTCATTCCTGGTTCTAATGAATAATGAGCCTAAAACCGCACCGGAGTGACGGGACGCAAGCCTGTCAGAGGATTTAACGCTCCTGCCGCTGGAACGAAGCCGTCTCTTTTAAAGTAAAAAAAAAACGTCGGCTGAAGTGCGAACGTTTCCCTCTGAGGAGAGTTCCACGTGGGATGATGGGAAGACTCGCGGCGGCCGCAACCTCCACTGGAGGCTAAATCGAGAGGAAAGGAATTCCTGCGTTCTGCAGGCAGGGGGGGGAAGAACAAAAGCCGTGGCTCCGTCCGTCCGTCTCGAACGTTTCAGAAATATCCAGCGCAGTTTCACTGCAGCGCGGGGCATGAAGGCAGACCGAGTCTCTCCCACATCTGTTTTTGTTTTTAAAGTTTCAGCGCGCTGTGGGAATTACATTCACCCTGTGCGCATCACACAACAGCCCCTCAGACCCACAGACCCATCCCTGCACAAAGACATTCACAGGGCACCCGTATCACAAATAAATATTATTATTATTATTATTTTTTCTTCTTATTTTCAATAAAGCTATATATAGTCATGCATATCAGGGCCATCGTGGAGCCCCTGTTATGAGCCCCTGTTACAAGCCCAGGATGCATTGGGATGCAGGAACTACTAAAGACGCCATGAAACAGAAGGGAGAGCAGCACACGCTTCTGCCATATGATGTATACATCAGTGAAACAAATCTTTGGGGTGAATTTTATGGCCGGGGAATCTAGCTATTTAATTAAATTAATTCCTACGATGCAAAGTTAGGCCGAAGGTAGACCATTCCACATATATTTAGACGGAGGCTCCAAAATTTTGGAAACTCAATTTTGTCTTAAGGGCAGTACTAGTCCGCTCCTTTAACAGGACACAATCCAAAACATTTTCGGCCCAGAGGCCGAACTAGGCAGCGAAGGAGTCCATAATATTCATCTGTACTGTAATAATATTAATAAGCATGCAGAACTCCAGAACATACAATTATTCCCTGTGAATCAAAGAAACCAAACCTAAAGCATTTCAACGGTCTGAAATTCAGCCTTTTTCCAAAATAGCTGGATCAGGACGAAAAATGATGAATACAAATATAACGTAATTTTTGTCAAATACTGGCCAATAGGATGATGAATCATATATGTCAAATAAATTACAATCCGTATTTATTTTTTTGCAGACTTTTTATAGGATTTCAAAGTGAAAAATGTATTTCCTTGCCATTTAAAAGCAGGATTGTTTATACTGTGCTGTACTTCCCGTCTGCATGAAAGGACCCATTGAATATAACTCCTGAGCTGACCACGGAACTGCTCCACCCTCCTTCCCCAGTGGAGGAACTAGCTCTGTTTTCCTCTAAAAGCCACTCAGACACTGGCCATTTTCCACCGTGGTCTGAAGACACATCTCACTCCGACACTACTCCTCTCCTCAGCGTTACCCCAAACCCAGTATCGCTCTCCTGTAAAGCTTGTATCTTCATCTTTGAGCACTTTCATGCTGCACTTGTATCTTTATCTTGGTGGCCTTGGCTATTAATAACTGATACTTTGAGAACTGTACCCTTATCTGCCCTGCGTTCTGTAGTTGTTCCAACAAACTTTGGTATGCACCTGTTGTTCCTTTGCATAAAAGCGTCCGCCAGATTGAAGTGTAATAAAACAAAACACAGTGACGGAACACAGGACTGATAGCAGTTCTTCAGAATTTTTGCGGTTAGCATCAATTATGTAGGTCGTTGGCTACACTACAATTATAATTGGGCAATATAAAAATATCAGTTGAAAAATGTATAAGGTACTGTCATTAAGCTCATATAATGGAGGACCTTGCCCCTCTATCGGGCAGGCAACTGAACTTTGCCACAACGAATTACAGCAACAAACAAACGCTCAAACCACAACACGGTTTATCCCTCCCCCTTCTCTGTAAACGCGCTGACGTTGAAACGTCATTGGCTGTGGCAATTAGAACCAATTTTCAACCAATGAGCTTGAATGATTGTACAGTTATACAATGTTTTGGTACAGAGTGTCGGGCCGTCAACTGCATATTTTGAAACCCGAATTTAAGGACTATGAACACAGGCATAGGGTGAGAGGGTGAGTCAACATGCCAGTGAGCCTTTTTCAATGATCGGAGGGGATTTACAATGGTCTTGTCACAATTGTACCTTTAAGATAACTGCTACAGGCATTGCTGGAACGTGAGATTGTATACTGAAAGAGAGTATGTAAGTGCCTTTGTTTTGTTTTGAGTGCACGGCTGACAGCGCAGGCAGAGGTCTGACAGCTCCGCTGTCTGTAATGTGTGAAGCGGGGCAGATGTTCAGAACGTGAGCTTTCAATTAACACCCACAGCGAGTGAGCGCGAGACATGAAAGGCCAAGTGTGTTTGTGCGTACGCTGTACAAAGAAGCTGTCATTATGAGAGTATGCACTGATTACACACGCCACCTGCCCTGCCCTCTTGCTCAACACTCGTATATGTGTGTGTGAATGTGTGTCAGTGTGTCTGTGTGTATGTATGTGTATCTGCGCGTGTGTGGGTCTGTATCTGCGTCTGTGTCTGTGTCTGTATGTGTGAGTCTGTGTGCATGTGGATGTGTGTGCGTGAGAAGTTAACACAGGTTTGCTGTCTCTCTCTCCAGGTGCAGAATCTCTCACCAGGAACAGCCTCAGTTTCAGCGATGAGAAGCTGAACTCCCCCTCCCCCGTCTTCTCCCCCACCTCCCCCTGCGCCTCCTTCACCTCCCCCTGCGCCTCCCTCTCATCGCCCAGAGGTGAGCTCAGCTCCTGCACCTCTGCACAGAACACCTCCTGCACCTCCACACAGAACCCCTCCTACACCTCCCCACAGAACACCACCACACAGAACACCTCCTGCACCTCCACACAGAACCCCTCCTGCACCTAACACCTCCTGCACCTCCACACAGAACCCCTCCTACACCTCCACACAGAACCCCTCCTGTACCTCCACAGAGAACACCTCCTGCACCTCCACAGCGAACACCTCCTGCACCTCCACACAGAACCCCTCCTGCACCTAACACCTCCTGCACCTCCACAGCGAACACCTCCTGTCTGAGACAAAAGCTCAGCAGATCTGCTCTTAAATATTCTCCCTGTGGGACCCAACACAAATATTTACTCACAAATATTTTTGTGTGTTTATTTTTGTTATTTTCAAGATGAACTATACAATGTATTAAATATGAAATATATGAAATAGCATGCGTCATTATCAGCCATTTTATTTTATTATTATAATTAAAATAATCATACTCAGTCATATTATTATTATTATAATTTATAATAGGTAAATAATAAAGGGTGAGAGCCATGTTTTTCCTTCCTTCCAATGAAAAATAATTTGTCAGAGTAAACTACTGCTGGTGTAATCGTAGGGGTCCTCCCCATCCGCTGTGTGTTCTGTCCGTTAGCGCCTGATTAACCTGCTTCCCTCTGTTCCGTTTACAGCCAAACTCGGAGACACAAAAGACCTGGAGGACTTCATTGCTGACCTGGACAAGACATTAGCAAGTAAGTGCTAATTCCCCAAATTACCCTGAGCCATAAAACACTCACCACAAGCTGTCAAAGGCTAACCGACAGCAGAGGAGACAATCAATCCCATGTCCAGGAATTCTGTCACAAACGCTTACTGTCAAATCAATTAAACAAATTGACCAATCAAATAGATGTACTTCCAACATCATCAATATTGAGATATTGTTCAGATGATGAAAAAAAAAATGGGGCAAATTCAATTGCCGCAAAACATCGGAACATTTGTGAAATGCCAGTTCAATCCATAATGTGTAGAATTTTATTAAAAGGTGTTTATAACAGGCTTCTGTAAAACCCGCAATGACACCAACGCTAATATACAGAACATGAGTTACTACGGACCTCTGTAGCACTACACACCAACACTGTAATACACAGAACATGAGTTACTACGGTCTGTAGCACTGTGGGCACTGAATCCGCCCCATTCACAGTGGAGTTAATAAAGTGAACACGTGCGGATTAGTGGTGTTATGGGGATGTGGGCAGTTATGACGGCCATCTTAGGGAAAACCACACACTGGTTTACACACAGTCTGAACATAATGTCTCTCCTCCACAGGTATGTGATCTGAAGCTACAGCGCAGGGTCCACACCCTTTGGGGGGGGGGTTAACCAGTGCCCCCCCCCCCCCCCCACCTGGCACAGGCTGGCCAACCTGGAGGTGTTGATTCTACAGGCCAACCGCAACACTCCAATCTGTCCCGAAGTGGGAAACATGAGCAAAAAAACTCTATTTAAATGGCTTTTTACAGAATTATATTTGAAATTTTATAGAGCTGGTTATTGTAAATTTATCAATGCTACATTTTTTTTTTTTTTTTTTGTGAAATATATTTTTGTATCTTTGTGTAAATATTGTTTCAGATTCTATTGCCTTGGCTGTAAGAAGCATGTAAGAAGATTTTTCCATTTGTCTTTTTTTTTTTTGGTATGATTAGTTGTGTACTAATAACTGTGAACATGAGGTCTTAACTCACTAGTAAATCTGGAAAATTAATTATTAGGTATTTAACACGACTAACGCCTTCCAGTGATGACATTAAAAATGGAAAATGTAGCTTTTAAGTTGCACCTCTATTGACATTACTGTTATAAACTATATTTATTTTCAGACTTGATATATTCCGTTTATAACTGGAAATGTTTTTACAGTCACAGCGCCCAGTTTATAACTGGATAGCTGTTTTTGCAGTACACAGTGGCCGGTGTATAACGGGAGAGATGTTTTTACAGTCACAGTGCCCGGTTGATAACTGGAAAGCTGTTTTTACAGCAGAGCCTAATGACAGGGGTGTGAAATTCAATCAGCGGCCAAAAAAAAAAGTGAACAAAATTGCAAAACGTCCCTATTCGTCGTTGCAGTCTCAAGGCAATGACATCTTGAAATTCCAGTAATTGAAAACACAGTTGTAATGGATGCAGACAGTACCACGTATGCAGAAATGCATCATAACAGAAGTACAGAATTAAGATTCAGTCAGTGAGAAAACTACAGGGAATTGGTCTCTCTGAGATACTGTGAAGTGCAGTGTCCTTGACTGGAATCTATGTCAATTCTCTGTACAGTAGATCTGATACATTATTGTACGGTGTCTCACTACTTTTGTGTCTTATTGGCGAATAAACAAGTTCACTGAAACGGCTTCATTCTTTGGTGATAATGTTAACATATTCATGTCCTTTTAGGGTGAGGATGTAGTCTAAACATCCAAGTTCTATAAGTGACACCTCTTCGCCTGTTTCTTGTTGTTCACATACTGAACTTTGGTTGGGTTTTTAAGAGTATAACAGATACCCAGCTTTGATGCAGCAAATCGTGCAATTCCTAACTCTGAGTCATTGATAAATTAAACCCATCCAACATATGGTCACCCAGCCTAGATGAGCCTGATCCAACAACTGATCCAACAACTGATCCAAGAGCCCAAATAAAGATGAAATCAAACAAGGGCTGGACACTGGATTCCAGGACAATGACGGACGTCTCCCACCGTGTCCAAATACAAACGGAGACCAACATCTGAGTCACATTTGTTTCCCTAAACTGACTGAATGACATCATTAAATATGCATTCAGCCGAGCTGATCTTCATACAGTGCCTATTCTCTCCGTGCCTGAGGTGCAGACCGGCCCGACAGAGACCTTCCCACGGGTCTCTGAGGCACAGACAAAGGGTGTCTGTCTATGTAAATCACGGCTGAGCTTTCAATGGAAGTGAGGGCGGACGCAGGAGGAGGTAGCCGCAGGTAGCCAACACCATCAGCTTTCTACCAAACCAACAGGGCATCATACAGGTCTGTATCCAATCCACATCTGACTTTCAAATGTTGACAACATTGATTTTCAAAATGGTGGCAGTTGTCAGTACTTATCTTCACAGTAAGTTTGGCAAAATAAAGAATCTTGCCAAACTGCATTTATCTATTTCAAAATGATGGACAAACGAGGATTCAATACAGACCATAATGTGTCAGTGAAACAGCTTTGCCACCTGTGTCTTTTTCACTTGTCTCTCTAAAGGAAAATATAATGCAGTTTAAGGGCAGAGAGGCTTGTTAATAGGTCATAAAACAGTTCAGAAGGACACAGGTGTAGGGGTTCAGAATTTTAGAGCGCGGGTGAAGGAGGGGGGTGTTTAGCATGGTGTGGTATGGGGGGGTAGGACAGCCGTGCAGGGGAAGGTCCATTTTTGGGATCCCCTAAACCCTGGGTGGGACAGGACAGCCCTGCAAGCTGATTGGTTGAGGCCGGGTTTGGAGGAATGCACTCACACGTCACAGATGCCACTACGCATTCCACAGGAGAAGGACAGAAAGACCACCAATTGCGACGGCTCCAGAAAATCTTGACACCACGAATTCAACATCCTGAAGCCTGGTCAGGTGACCAGGAGTGTCAACGCAAAACAGCCGGCAAATATAAATCTCACCTGCAGGATGAGACGTCACCAGTGATCGAGGGCAGGAATCTCGGACATACTTCCGGCTCCTTCCGTACCGCGTTCGGCCCGGTTTACAGACGCTCTCTATAAGAAGCCCCAGCTGTCTCCCACACCTGCTCCCATTGGTCAGTTCGGGTCAGCAGCCCACACTCGGCCGCAAAGGTGGTTACGCAACACTTGTGGGGTTTCCATCCAACCGTTTATATGCTCGATTTTAATCGGCACATCGGAAAACCGCAGTGGAAAGGCCTGAAATAAGGGGGGGGAGATGATGGAAACCGCTGGAAATGAAGGTTAGCTTCCAGAGACTGTGGTTCGCAAGGCTTCCTGTCAACACCATAAGATTACGATGGACTTCATCGAACCCCTTTGGGGTAATGTGTCCTCTGCGTTCGACTGCAGTGGGGCAGCCACAGTGCAGCGCCCGGGGACCAGCTCCAGTTCTGAGGCCAGGGCCTGGGTCAGGGGGCAATGGCAGGAGCGTCTCTCACCTGACACGCACATCTTTGAGTGTGGGAGGACACGAGGGGAGACGAGAACATGGAGAGAACACGCCAACTCCACGGAGAGAGGATCCGGCCGCCCGGGATTCGAACCGAGAACTTCATCTTCATTTTACATTTTACATTTTAGTCATTTGGCAGACGCTTTTAATCCAGAGCGACTTACAAGTGCATAGGTTCTTCCACAAGTTGAAGCAACACATCCATAACTAGTAAAATACACATGAAGTGCTGTTCTAAACATACAGTCATCATAAGTGCATAAGTCTATTTTTATTTTTTTGGGTTAGACAAGAGGGATAGGGATATCGGAAAAGGTGTGTTTTTAGTCTGCGTCGAAACAGTCCTGACAGTGGTAGGCAAGTCATTCCACCACTGAGGAACGAGAACTTGCAAGGCAACAGCGCTAACCACTATGCTACTGTGCCCCCCATCCTGGCTGACAGCTTTCTGGCAGTGTCAAACACGTCTGGCTTGGCTCCAGACCCAAGTCCCAGAGAAGGGAGTCTCGGTCCAAATGTGCAGGGAGGTGGCAGAGGAAGAGGAAGAAGAGGAAGATGGCATCTGTCCAGGTCCAAACCGGAAAGACGGGCTCAGATCCAAATCGGACCAAACATCAGCGGACCAGAGGGACAGGAAGGTGAGATGGAGCAGGAGGTGATATGGAGCAGGAGGTGATTATTACTGGAATGGCACAGAAGCAGAAGACCAGGAGATACTTCTGTGAACTTAAGACGGCCCGCAACAGTTCAGCCGGACAAAAATAAACGTGCTCCAGTTTTCATAACATCCTGTCCGACAGAGAAACGGGAAAACTAAGACTAAGACATTCATCCAGGGATGTCTACTGCCACACGTTAAAAAAATCTCTCTCTCTCTCTCTCTCTCTCTCTCTCTCTCACACACACACACACACACACACAGTCTCTCTCTCTCTCTCTCTCTCACACACACACACACGCACACACACACAGACACAGTCTCTCTCTCTCTCTCACACACTCACTCACTCACACACACACAGCTGGCTGTGTAAACAGCAGAAATGCGTGCAGGTCCGATCGTGGCGGCACAAGGCGAGCTCTGTCCCGCCGTGTTCACCCTGCGGACGGCTCCGTCAGTAAGAGGCAGTTCCCGCTCCGCCAGATGTTGGCCTCGGCCCGGGGATCTGGGAGAGGAGCATGATGGGAAATCTGAGGGAGGGGGACGGGTGTCAGTCAGTCTGTCTGTCTGTCTGTCTGTCTCGGGGGTCGGAACGCCAGGGCGAAACGCTCGCGGGCACGTAAAAGCAGGCCGTGGGCGACGCTTCGCGCTCGTAAAAACGACATGCCTCAGCCGCCAGGCTCTCCAAAGTCACGGCCCGTTAACACCGAGGCGTTCTTTCCGCCCTTTCTGCGCGCCTCAGCGGTAGAGGAGACACCGTTCCAAAAGGCGAGTCGCACACTCCAGGCCTTCAGAGCTCGACTCGATCCGTTTGCCAAGAAAATGTTGAATACGAATGCGCATGAATGGCCTTCTCAAAACCTCGCCCGGTGTAGTGGAAACACAACAACCAGAGGCAATACCCCAGGTATGGACACAGCCTTAAACAGGCCGACTCATCCAAGAGACTCCACCTCCCTACTCCACATTTACCGAAAACAAAGAAAAGAAAAAGAAAGATGTTCTTTTTCTTCTGCCCGCAGGGCTCTGTGGTCTGTAGAGGATTCTTCGTGTTTGTCTCTGTGGCCACAGCAGAGGAGAGGGAGATCAACTGCAGATTAAATTCAGTGAAGCGGCAAAACTCTGAACAATGAACCAATTTGAATTCGGCTAAATGAAATGAATAAAAAAAACTGGACTAATTATCCTCCAATAACATTAAAGTTCAGTTCTTCAGTTCCGTTTCTGAGGTGCTGTAAAATGGTTGAGGGTGATGGATAAACAGGTAAATGGAGGTAAAGACCGCACTGGAGGCAGACTGGTTCAGTCTCTGAGGATGGAGGATGGAGCATCTCGGAATGTTGGAATTCCGAACGTCGCCTAGTAACCGTCTCTCTCTCTCTCTCTCTCTCCCAGGCTGGGCCCATCTCCCCCGCCCCTCCCTGGGCAGGCAGACGGAGCGCAGGCCAGGAGCCCGGGCCAGGAGACCGGGCCAGGGGGGTTACGCAACACCGGTGGGGTTTCCATCCAAACCCGGTTTCATGCGCGTAGGAAAACCGCAGTGGAAACGCATGAACAAGCACCGAAATATAAAAAAAAAAAAAAAATCTGTTTAGGTGAGGCAGAAGTGTTTAGCCGAGGTGGAAAGGTTTTGCGAGAGAGAAGATGGAAACCGATGGAAATGAATAAATGACGACATGACAGGGACCTAAGTCACACAAGCGTCCGCTCCAGAAAGCCCAAAAATGGACAGCTGGTCCAGAGACCCCGCCCCAGATCTCTGTCTGGCCCCAGCTAGCGGTCTTGATGTTGCGCCCTTTTCCGAACATTGGCAAAACAGCAGTCGATGGAAACGCACACCGATTCGCATTTTCTTTTGCAGACTTATGGGAAATTCGCAACAACATTTATGAAACATTTGGATGGAAACGTAGCCGCTGCCAATGTCTTTCCCAAAGTGATGTCGCACCAGTCCAACCGTCTCTGTTCAGCCACAGAAGCTGAGGGCCGGGGGTTTATGTCTGTTAACAGGAGCAGAGTATATCGACCAAACTTTTTAAACACAAAGTTTAAGTGTTTATTATCCCGATTAAACGGACTTATCCTCCACAGTGAGCAGTACAAAGCTGCCAGGCTCATAAAAAGCGGAAAATTCATGACCTAAGAAAACCACCCTCTGTTTCAGCATAAGCCTTAGCCAATCCCCCCCCCCCCCCATGTCTGTGTAGATGTGAGTGTGCGTGTGCCAGCAATGGTGTGTGTGTGTGTGTGTGTGCCAGCAATGGTGTGTGTGTGTGTGTGTGTGAGTGCGTGTGTCAGCAATGGTGTGTGTGTGTGCGTGTACGAGAAATGGTGTGTATGTATGTGTGTGTGTGAGAGTTTGTGTGTGTGTGTATGTATGTGTGTGTGTGTGTGTGTGTGTGTGTGTGAGAGTGTGTGCGTGTGCGTGTGTGTGTGTGCGCGTGCGTGTGTGTGTGTGTGTGTGCGCATGCGTGTGCGCTCATGTGTGTGCGTGTGTGCGCATGTGTGTGCGTGTGTATGTGTGTGTGTGCGTGTGTGAGAGAGTGTGTGTGTGTGTGTGTGAGAGAGTGTGTGCGTGTGTGCATGTGTGTGTGTGTGAGAGAGTGTGTGTGTGTGTGTGTGTGTGAGAGAGTGTGTGCGTGTGCGTGCGTGCGTGCAGGTCCGGATGGCGATATCAGGGGGAGAGTCTCATTGCTTCAGCATGAGATCCAAAGGGCCTAAGACGGCGGTTACTGCAGAACTGCGAGCCCTTTGAAGTGCGGAGCAGAGTGGGTTCTGCTCCTTTTGTTCGGTGCTAATAGCCGCAGACAGATGAGAACCAGCACCGATGTGCCTGGGACCCCAGCCCCAGGGACAACAGAGCTGCTGAATCAGCTCCACGCGCTCCAAAAACACATTCCAGTTACTCATAATCATAAGAGTGTAGTGAACACACACACACACACCCCACACACATGCACACATGCCACACACACACCCCACACACATACACACATGCCACACATACACACATGCACACACACACACCCCACACACATACACATATGCCACACACACATGCACACACACACCCCACACACATACACACACAGACACACACATACACACACACACAACACTCACACACCCCACGCATGTGCACACCCACACACACTTGCACATCCATCCACACGTCACACACACACACACACACACACACACACACACACACACACACACACACACACACACACACACACACACACACACACACACACACACACACACACACACGACCCAAGTCACGCACAAGTCAATATTATTACTGCTGTGCAGTTTCCAGTATGGATATTCCCTTTAGATAAATCAAGTCAAAGGCCTGACACAGAAAAGCCTGTTTACTCTGCAACACACCCTCAATAGTATGTCCTTAGGAGTCTCCATAAGTCCGCTACAAACACAACAGAGTACTGCACTACCTGCTTTGTGTTGAAATGCCTTCACTTCAGTCAATAACGTCAGGGCTCAATTAGACAGGGGACCTGGACCTTCTCTAAGAAAGTGAGGCGCCTTTTTTTTCTTTCTCCATGACAACAAGTCTTTGAGCTGAGGCAGGAACGTCGACGGGCGTTGGCGTGCTACACTGGGACAACGAGGCTTCCTGTCGACTTTCCTTCGGGATTCCCGGACTGGACAACACATTCATCTGCCGTTCAGACACCGCGTTTGACCTGCACTTCCCCTGACCCCCGAGGTCACCGGCTAACTTTTACCTCCTCGCGCCACCAGGAAGGCCACGGGTCAAAGGTCCTGGAGGAAGACACAGGGATGATGCAGAAGGAACGTCGTTTGGGACTTCCTTTGTTCCGATCCGGGAGCTGGGATTTACGGCCCTTTGTGTTTGGGTCGCTCAACGCCGAACGTTCTGAAAAGTGAAGTTGGTGACAGTGTCCTTGAGTAACATTTCTTCCTGAAAAGGAAATGGCTACACGTAGTGCAGGGCAGAAAATGGTGCTTGAACAAGAATATTGATACAAAACACACTGTCCTCTCCTCTCAGTGGGAATATATAAAATTATAGAAATAAGCAGGGGTTTTTTTTCCTCTTACGTTCTAGAGATGAGATGTAAATCCCATTCCACAATTCAGTGATAATAACACATTACTAATCATCCCAGTGACATCACATTGGACGAAAAGCTTCAGCTAAATACAAAATTATGATTATTATACTATTGTCCTCTTTCACAATCGTGCTTTTGAAAGTGGCAGTCTGTTAATGAAAACGTCAAGCTTTTACAAGAGTGGCGCTTCATTAGACAATCCCACGTGAGTTAGGCCTGTCCCAGATTCATCCGCAATCTTCTTCCAGAATATCACCCCAACCCCCCCTCTCCCCCCCTCCCCCTCTCCCACCCCCAAGGAACCTGCTGACATCTTCACAGGAACTACAAGCGAGCAGGAGAAGAAATGAGGATGAGTTTTTTTTTAGCACCATGTCCTCGCACCTCACCTTGCGATCTTTAGCGAGAGAGAGAAAAAGAGGAGGGATGGAGGGAGGGCAGAAAGGAGAGGAAGATGATTAAGAAAGGCAGTGCCTCTTCATATCTGAGCATGTTGGTCTGATCTAAAGATAAAAGCAAAGCCAGAAGGAGGGTTTTGGTGGCACTAGGCAAATGGCTATAATCGCAAGCGTTATATTTTGCATATTATGGTTGTTTGTTTGTTCTCAACTAGTTCTTATCCACGTGGCCACTTCTAGCACTTGGAGCCATACTTCCCTCGAGGGTTTTCAGCGCACTTGTCCCTGGTCATGGCTGTGCACTTTGCACTTTGTTGTACGTCGCTCTGGATAAGAGCGTCCGCTAAATGCCTTTAATGTAAAGGAATGTAAGCAAAGATAATGTTGCCCCAAAGCACACATAAAGCACATTTCAAAAATTAAAAAAAACCTGATTTGTGTGGCCCAGACACGACGATGGCCCAAAAGGACTGCCCGTCTGCCACAGGACTGCCAGCTCTGAGACACAGCCGGAGCTCATCTGCCCGGCCAACACTGCTTTCTGTTGTACAATCTGTGAAAAACCATTTTTCAGCAGTTGACGTTTGGACATTTTTTTTTATTTTTTTTATTTATTTTTTTTTAAGATCTGCTGCGGTTTCAGTGAATTGCCAGACGCTGAAAACAGCTTTGTGAACTGCGATCTGATAACACACACACACACACCCTCTCACTCACACACACACACACACACACACACACCCTCACACACACACACACACACACACACACACACACACACACACACACACACACACACACACAGACACAGACACAGACACAGAGACACAGAGACACAGACACAGACACAGACACAGACACAGACACAGACACAGACACAGACACAGACACAGACACAGACACAGAGATGGACGCTGGAGGCAGCAGGTCGTCTCGTTTCACAGAAGCGACGTCTGGTCTCGATCGTTATTAGCATCACAAGCTTGGGGCCGGAGCACCTCAGCAGGGGACAAAGACACGGGTGTGTGCTGATCGCACAGGCCACAGGCCTTCCGTATGATCTCACCACCTGATAAAGTCCAGTCAAGGTGGCTCCAGCAGACCAGAGCCTAATCAAACCATTACCATGACAACAGCCAGAAGGTGGGGGGGGGGGGGGGGGGAGGGAGCTGCGGGAGCAGTAAGCGTGGAGTCCAGGGGCAGCTGGGGGGGGCGGGGGTCTTAGACTGCAGTTTGGGGGTCCAGGCCTGTGGTTAGGGGGAGCCCTTTCTGGTTGCCGTGGTGAACGGTCACAGACTGTCTGGGCTCCATCTGCCCCATTCAGAGGCGCTCCTGCCCATTGGCCAGCAGGGCAAACGGGTACGTCCAGGTCAACTCGACACGCTTCTCAAAGACTCTACGACCGACACTGTGACGGAGCTAGGGCAAGTGTCAAAGTCACCGAGTCACGCGAATTAGGCCAAAGCTTCGTTAGCCTATAACTCCCTGATGAACACTCTGAGAAATCACTCTGAGTGATTTCGGATCCAGGGGTTTGGTCCGACCCATAAAAGGGTTTCAAGGGTACCAAAGAGTACCAAGGGTACCAAATGAATTACAGTCAACACCAACAAGAACCTTTCCTCGCTCAAACCCACTGTCCCTGTAGTAAATGAGTATTAAAAAGCACCGGAATCCAAATCAACCAAGAACTGATGCTTATTCAGTATTACACTGGTCACACATACCTTCTAAAGTTCTACACTGAAATATTTTGTTTAAAAATTTAAAGAAAAAATGTCAACAGGTCCACATTTCAAAGCAAATCAGGGGAAGATTTGGGAAAGGCTTTGTTTGGTTAGAAGCAGACAGATGGGGTGTGGACTTTGTAAAGGATGTTCAATAAAGTGGATTGAGACAAACTGTTGACAGCAGTCCGTGCTATTCAGTAAGGGAAGCTTGAAGATTACCATCGAGAACCTGCTGACATCGGCTGTCCTACAGGGAGGAAGTGAGGTCATTGGCTGTCCTCCAGGGAGGAAGTGAGGTCACACCCTTTGTGTTCAGCCATGGTGAAATCTGATTAATAATGAACACCGGATGCTAGCATCTGCTAAGAATATACTGTACCGTGCAAAAGTCTGATGCACCCTCAAATTTTTAAAATACAGTTGGTCTTTGATGTTTAGTTTTTGGTTTTCTGTATTAGTAGAAAATAGCACATTTTACATTTCCAAAAATGTAATGTTACAGAGATTTTTTTTTTTAATATTCAAGCGAGACTTAAGCGAGACAGCCAAAGTCTGCAGAAGAACTGTGGCAACTTCTCCAAAAATTTACTAAAACAGCAATTTGGTAAAAACCCACCAGCTGATTTTCTAAGGACAGTCTACCGAAGAGAACCGATGAAGGGTGGTCACAACAAATATTAAAATATGGATTTTAATGAGTTTTTAATTGTTAACTGCTCTTTATAGTACATTTTTTCAGTATTTGGAAACTGTGCCAGAGGGGTGAGTCACAGCCTTAGTCTCCCGGAAGGTACAGGTGTTCTTCCCGTGGGGTGTTAGAACATCGGCTGTAATTGGGCTTTTGCACAACATCTAATTCTGTGGGCCGGTCATTTCTACAGCGCCTAATATCCGAAAATGCCTGCTCCCCCCCCCTGGTTCACCCCACTTCATCCACACGCTTCCACACATCCTGGAGCTACAGATTCACCCCCTGCCTCTCTGAGCTGCACACTCTACATCCTGGAGCTACAGATTCACCCCCTGCCTCTCTGAGCTGCACACTCTTCATCCTGGAGCTACAGATTCACTCCCTGCCTCTCTGAGCTGCACACTCTACATCCTGGAGCTACAGATTCACCCCCTGCCTCTCTGAGCTGCACACTCTACATCCTGGGGCGACAGATTCACCCCCTGCCTCTCTGAGCTGCATACTTTACATTCCCATGCCAACCTGTAGGCCAGCGGAGGATGGGTTCCCCCTGAGGATGTGTTCCCCCTGTAGCTGGGTTCCTCTCAAGATTTCTACCCATAGGGGATTTTTTTTTCTCTCACCACTGTTTCAGGGCTCTTCTCTCGACTACCTAATGTGTATTTTCTTTTAATATATGTATATATATATATATATATATATATATATTTTTTTTTTTAAACCTTGAGCTATGTGGGGGCTCAGGGCTGGTGTCCCCCCTTCTGATACTCTGGTAAATCATCTTTGTGACAGTCCTCTGTGAAAAGCACAACACAAATCAAATTTAATTTAATTTAAATATTTTTGAATGCAAACTGAAGAGGTGCTGAACAATTTGCACATATTCAGTGCCCACGCCCTCTCCCACCCGTCTAAATTCACTTACCATGGAAATGTCATGTAAGCGAACTTAACAACGGTTGGAAAGTCTAAGTACCGAAGGCAAATACAGTGGCATGCCAGAACAAAGGATATATCTTTGGCAAGCACAGGCATTTGTAGAAAAACTCTTTCAATGTTCCTACAGAAACGGAGCATTTTGGTAATCGTGCATGGCTAATACGCAAAGCACTTCTCAGCCACTTCTAAAGCCACAGACAGCCCGGCAGCAGCGGAAACGGCAGTGGGATTTATTTCTCATGAGTGGAAACTAGGACTGGGTTATTTCTCAGTAAAACCGCGCGCAGGTTACCCCGGAGACCGGTTTGACCTGAGCCTACCCCAGCGACGATTTTCAACACACATGCCGTTTGGGTCCAAGAGAAACCAAAAATCCTGAAATGTTTCAAGGATGACGGCATTTCCTGCTGAACGAGGAATGTTTATTTTTGTTCCCGTTTCGCTACCTGACACGGCGAATGTGAACAAGAACTCGTTTTACGCGATCAGCACCTCACAGCGAGGCGCGAGACAGAGCCGCACTGTGAGCTGCCTGAGTTTGCTTTTTCTATGTACCACAACGTCGAACTGACTCATGGAAACAAGCGGGAGTGCAAACGAGCATTTTGGTATCATTTAAGACCGACATATTACTTCTACCAGCATTGTTTTACACTTACGCGTTAGCATTTAGCACACGCGTTTGTCCAGAACGATTTACACAGATGAAATGATTACAAACAGCGGGGTATTTTTACAGTTGGATACATAAACATCAAATGGGATTCAATAAGGCAACTTAAAGCCTCCCACCGTGACGTCTCTTTAAGGAAAACAAATGCAAATCGCACTTATTTCCCGAGAATTATCACAAATTTCACAATGTCGAGTCCTGGGCTGGCACACGACTGACCTTGTTCCAACTCGAGTGACCCCAGGACGCAGAGATAAACACAGACGCTTGGATCCTTATCGCCTCTATTTACACGCAGCTCTTTAAAAAGGAAAGAAAGCTAAGGGGGGTGGGGGGTGGGGGGTGGTAAACAGTCATTACCAGCCTGCGGAGTGAGAGGTCAAAACCCTGGATAAAAAGCGCGCGCTCGCCTGTTTGCTAATGATCGCGATAAGATCACCGCCGCTGTTTGAGCTGTGGGGATTGAATAAAAGAGCGCAGTCAAACGGTGACTCGCGAAAAGGCGACAGAGGGTATGTTTCTGTCGAAAGGTCATTATTATCGTAATTGTCCTCCAGCTCAACCGCCGTTAGGTGAAACGCAGGAGCTTTTAGGTCAGGGGGCTCACAGTCTCTCAAGCCTTATGTCACAGTACTAGAAGGCTAGCACCCCTGGGTTTAAGCCCTCAGTGCACATCAGTGATCAAGGCCCAGCTCCACCCTCTGCTCTCCCCAGATCTCCAGATGGCTCCATGGGATCAATACAAAGAGGGACGTAGCCTACCACAGAACACCGTCAGTACCCGTTTATAAACCTTTTCTTATTCCCCCCCTAAACAGTCCACTAGAATATGTTTCTGAAGGCAGCCGAGGCCCATTGATTGCCGCGGACAGAGGTCAGTGGTTAAGGTACATGACTGGGACACGCAAGGTCGGCGGTTCGATTCCCGGTGTAGCCACAATAAGATCCACACAGCCGTTGGGCCCTTGAGCAAGGCCCTTAACCCTCCATTGCTCCAGGGGAGGATTGTCTCCTGCTTAGTCTAATCAACTGTACGTCGCTCTGGATAAGAGCGTCTGCCAAATGGCAATAAGGTAATGTAAAGATCGCTATATGCAAATACAGAGCCGTTGAACCGAACCGCAAGGCCCTCCGTTGAATGAATGGAATGCGTTGCGTGCCTGACTTGGTTTGTAAGCACCTTTGGAGTGCGATGCACCGTGTTCACACTGTAGTGGCGCTACAGGCAGGTGGAAGAGAGAGGGAGGGGGATAGAGAGAGAGGAAGGGAGAGAAGGGCGAGAGAGAGAGAGGAAGGGAGAGAGAGAGAGAGAGAGGGGGGAGAGGGAGAGAGCTTTCAGGCACTTCATAAAAGCTGACAGAGATCTGGCAGTGCCGTGGGGGGCTGTATAACAGACAGACGGCCTGTCCTCTGTGCAGGCTGGTTTAATTCAGCACTGCCCTTTCTCCCATGGAAGGGAACAAACAGCCGTTTTTATTGGTAAAGCACGTCTCCATAAATCTCCAGGGTGGGTCTTTGGCAACACAATGCGGGGTTTCTCGGGGGGGGCAGGCTGGTAAAATCACTCATTAACACACTAACCCAGAGGCTGTTCATCGTCGTCATCTCTTAAGTTACTGGATTTTGTTTACTGCCGAATAAAAAAAGGACATATGATGTGCATTAGAAAAAAAATATGTGGCTGATTTGTAGTTGCCAACACACAAGATAAACAATCCAAAAATGAAACACGCCTGCATTAGGACTTGCACATGTCCAACTAATAAACAGCAACTTGCGTTGCTGGGTAACCAGTGCACCAGGAACACTCCATTTCCCTTTGAAACCTCAAGGATGGCCCGACGTCAAGACGGCCAAACTCCTGCCACGCTGTCCGCTGTCTGGTTTCATCATTCGGCTTTGCTTAGTGCATTTTCTTTTTTTAGGTTATGATGAAACCATTACAAATGACGTACTCCTATTCGGCACAGGAAAATTCTTTTAAGAATTAGAATGATTAGATTTGGGTAGGATACACATTTTGTCCTGCTCTACGTTAAAGGTACAATAGGTAATTTCGGACATCTAACGGTCAAGAGAGGAATTGCAGCAACAAACACTCTCAAACCACAACACTGTTTATCCCTCACCCTTCTCTGAGAACGCACTGACATTGAAACGCCATTGGCTGTGGCAATTGGAACCAATTTTCAACCAATGAGGTAGAAAAGGCAGAGGGTGAGTCAACATTTCAGTGAGCCTTTTTCAATGATAGGAAGGGATTTACAATGGTCTTGTCACAATGTTTTAACACAAATCTTACCCATTGTACGCTTAAATACACAGCAGTCATAGGCACGACTGTCATGTCTACCTTGTCTGCTCGACAAGCATCAAGGATCAACAGTTGGCACAACAGCCCGGCACTTCATAAAGGCCTGTAGCTGAATAGAATTCGTGTGAATTTGTCAGCTTCTCGGCGATGGATAATTTACGTCCCGCTGACAGATGCTGAAACAAAGCGGGGCACGGATAGAGAGCCGCAGGGCCCACCCCTCCCCTCTCCCCTCTCCCCGCCCCACTCCTTCACCCCGGGGGGGGGGGGGGCTGTTGTGTTTGGCGTCGACACCCTCTCATTTACTGCTCACGCTCCACTTCCCCCAGCACCTGGGGCAGGGAGGGGGCGGGGCATTGCTCTGCTGTCACTCTGGGGGTGATACTGCGTCCTTATTGGATGGACTGACCACCACCACCACCACCACCACCATCATCATCATATTCATCATCATCATCGCCCCTCATTCTACAGCCGTGCAGTGTGGTGATGTCACAGCCTGGCTGGCGACCACCTGTTTATCACAAAGTTGTCAAAATGGCCTCTCTCACATTAGATTAACTGGCTGTCAGACATACCTGCTAAAGACATTGAGAGCCTGAGAGTGAGTGTGTGCATGTGTGTGTGCGGGTGTGTGTGCGTGTGTGTGTGTGTGCGTGTGTGTGTGTGTGCGTGTGTGTGTGTGTGTCCAGTATGTGTGCAAGTGAGTGCGTGAGTGAGCAGGAGAGAGAAAGCAAGGTAGAGGGAAAGAGGGGGAAAGAGAGTGGGATAGAGAGAGAGGAAGGGAGAGAGGGAAAAAGAGAGAGAATCATCATTCGTCCAGTCCTGACACAGAAGCTAAGAATGATCTCCTGTCAACAGACTGTCATCGTGGGCTCAGTGACGTGGGGAGGGGAACTGGCACAGTGTGTAACCACGGCAATACAGGAGGAGACTGGGCAGGTGCAGAAGTGCCAGGAGCCACATCGGCCCACCAGCCAATTAGCATTCACAGAACGTTCTGTAGACAATGAAATTCACACTCCTATTTTTAAAATGGTTGCCATTGTCTTCACACGAAATGTTTTACTCTCAGTCACAGATGAACTAACTACATCATATTACAGTTATTCATCTGCCGCTTTTATCCAAAGCGACTTCCAGTTGATTAGACTAAGCAGGGGCCCTTGGAACAATGTGGGGTTAAGGACCTTGCTCGAGGGCCTAACAGCTGCACTGGTCTTACCATGGCTACACCGGGTTTGAACCACCAACCTCCAAGGTCCCAGTCAAGTACCTCAGCCACTAGGCTACAGGTTGCCCCTAAAAGGTGGGTGGGGGGGGGGGGGGTGGTCAATTACCCACTAAGAGTCTGTATGGGGGGGGGGGGGGCACTATTATTACGTGGGGAAAGTGGCCAACCAGATTTGTTGAGATGAGAGTGAGCCAAACCCAATAAGCATTAAATCGCTTCTCACAACATGCATTTACAAACAGTCAGATGACTCCTTTACACCCGAGGAGCTGCTGGTCGGGACTGTTAGCATCGGGGACTCCATCATTGTCTCCGATATGCCCGAAGAAAGGGGCCACTTTTCCAGCTCGAGTTGAAACTCGCCCAGATGTATTAACTACACGTTCCCAAACACGAATGACCCCCTCAGGGGTACACCGAGTGGAAGAGTGATCGACGCTGACGCCGGTACTTTAGTGGTTAAAGCTGTGAGAGAGAGGGAGAGGGAGAGGGAGAGGGAGAGAGGGAGAGGGAGAGGGAGAGAGGGAGAGAGAGAGAGAGAGAGAGAGGGAGAGGGAGGTTGACCTCAGCGTGGCCTTTATGCACACTGAACTCTTTGCAGCTGCGACCCTTTTAGTCAACAGAAGAACAAAAATAAATGAATAAAACAAATAAATCATACATTTGGACACTTGGGCCCAGTTGCTAAAATCGGAATTTGAATGTGTGCAAAACCTTTTTTTAAATATTTGCTGCCATAAATGGAATTATCTTCAGGAATGAATAGTGTCTACCCTTTGACACTGTTGGGGTTGCAAGTGTCCAGAGTCTAAACCTGGTGGATCATACAGTACGGTACTCGCAGTAAATGTTTCTGGTGAGTCTACGTGGTGTCGCCATGCTCCAGGATTATGTAAACTGGAGTGTGTCAGCTCAGGGCATCCAGCCTCGGAGTCCAAATCTTCCTCCCCTCCCATCCCCCCAGCTCCCCTCCCCTCCCCTCCCTCCCACCCCCTGAACTGTCTCACACTTGGCAGGGGGGGGGGGGGGGGGTTTGTACTTGTCACCCAGTTCTGACGATAATAAATCAGTCTACTCTCCGCGCTCTCCCTCGTGTTCTTCCACACGGCCCGTTCACCTCCAGTCCGGGAGCGCATTCCCCCCCCCCCCCCAAACCCCCGTCAGCTCCAGGCGCGTCCAGGGTGACGGGGTCAGCGCCAGTGTCCTCCGCATTCAAAACGGGGGGGGGGGAGACGAGACCATACAGGAGAGAGGAAACAAGACCGCGCAAGTCTCGGGATCCCGTCGAGCTCCGGCGAGTTCCAAAGAGCCGTAAATCATCCAGAGTTTATCTTACGACGATAACTCCAAGCGGAAAAGAGTCGGGAGCGGAGACCGCAAATTTTAATACCGGGATCATCTGGAATTTATCAGAGGGCTAATAGAGAAACCCAATTACCGCAGTCGTAGCCAACACCGAGGCGCAGCTCACTCTGGGCTCCTGCGAAAAGGAAGCCGACCACCCAAACACAAAAATGTATCACAGCAGGGGGCATGTCCAGCCAAAGTGCGGCAGTACAAACAGACGCATCATTTACAGACCTGCCAATATCCCGGGTCAAGGGCTCAGAGACATAAGAGGTGGGCTACAGGCAAATATTTTAAATACGCTCAGAAATATGCTTCCCGGTCGACTTAAAGGGCCCGTGTTCTCTCATTACTGTTGTGGCACGGCTGGAGTTCAGCGATTGTGCGGTCTGCGATCCGGTGGAAATGAACGAGATTTCCCGACTTTCAGACCGGAGTTTGAAACATCAAAAACAGGCCCAGTCAGTTAGCCGTCAAGAATATCCCAGACT
Organism: Conger conger; assembly: GCF_963514075.1. NCBI lineage: Eukaryota > Metazoa > Chordata > Actinopteri > Anguilliformes > Congridae > Conger > Conger conger. Next base: position 5,698,831 of record NC_083776.1, on the reverse strand, counting down.
TTAGGTGTTAAATAATTAGTCATAAACCACTGAAAGACTGAACTGAACTGTGGTGACTGGTGAGGTTGAAAGTAATGAAACATAATATATAGTAAGGACACCCTTGCTTTACCCATATTTATGAGAAATTAGTTAAAACTATGGGCCCCTATTATTTTATACAGATCACTGAAACCCAGATTCATACGATCTATTCTCTTCAGAGACATCGATGCCATTCATCAGTGGATTACAGTAGGAGTACAGGTCACTCGGGAATATCAGGAAAACTATTTGTGTAAGCCTGCTGTAACCCATTTAAAAAACAGGTCTACTTTCAACTCTGACATAAAAAGCTCCAAGTACTGCTATTTAAAGTGCACCAAAGGACTACAAGCATAAAACAAGTTCATCAAAGTTATTATCTTACAGAAGAAAATAACGGGGTCCTGGAATGGTGTGTGTGTGTGTGTGTGTGTGTGTGTGTGTGTGTGTGAGAGAGAGAGAGACTGGGCACACCAGTTACACACAAAACTACACACCCAACATAATGGTGTTTTCACATATTCTTGATATAACCATGTGTTTTGTCTTGTGCACACTTTATAAAAACAATAATAAAGTCCATGTGTGCACTTAACTATATATATATATATTTATATACATTTGGTTTTTTTTTTTCCCAGAAAAGCCCACCTGTGTTCTTCGACCTCTCTCCTGTGTCCAGTGTCACTGATGGGGAGATGCAGAGATCCACACTGACTCCAGTCTTTGACCTGAATCAACCAAAACAGACACCCGGTCATTTCCTTACTTCACCCCAGGTACAACAGTGGCCAACAGTACCTAAGCGAATAATGACATATGGAATATACACTAAAATTTCATAATCCTTCAGAGGTTGGTACCTACCATCGCGCACACACACACACACACACACACACACACACACAGACACACACAGTCCTTACACAGCCATCATGAGACTAATTGATGTAATGTAGTGCCTATGTAGCCACTGCCTTATGAGGCACTGATTAAGCCATTTTATGGTTCATGTGTTGAACCATAAAACGGTGGTCACCATATATAGAACCACCATGGGTCTCGGTCATTCTTCTGATCGAGCCTCTGACGTAAGAGGGGGAATCCGATGAGGACAGCTGGATGCATCCCGGAATACCACCCCCCCCCCCGCCCACCCGCCCTTTCCATGACTCAAATACACCCGAGTCACACCGAGGTCAAAGGTCACTCTCAGGCCGGATCCCACAAAGTGCTGCAACCGCTTCAAATCCGATCACTGACCACACCCTGCCGGAGGAATTATCAATTACTTATCATAGTAATAATATTATATAATGTATATTATTTCTTATAATTATTATTATACATTTTTTGGTAGGGCCTACTGCAAACAGCCTGGTCGTGACACTGTGGAGTCTAAAAGTGACTGAGCGCAAGCTCATCTGAGCGTCTCCTCGCCGTGAAAAGTCATGTCTGGCATCAGTATGACAGCACTGCCACGTAAATAAACACTCAGTGACGCAACGCTTCCTGTACATGACGTCACACTCACACTCACACTCACACTCACACTCATAGACACAGACACAGACACAGACACAGACACAGACACAGACACAGGCACACACACCAAAACATTTATACAACACTCCCACAAACGGAAAATGGACCCAGCCTCTAGCATTACACACGTCACAGCAATTTGGAGACAGAAATTGGGACGTTATAGTTCATACACTTATTTTGCCGTTCCTGCAGAGCATTGGCTATGAAGGTACGTGTTCCAGCCGAGGTTTCATCACGACGTTTGCTTAACGTTTCCAGTCGCGTGTGAAGGACTTCGAGAGGAGTGCAGAAAGGACACATTCCTGAGGATGTGCGCAAGGGGGACTAATTAAATGTGACTTCTCCAACTCATCTAGTCCAGTAACCCCCCCCTCCCCTGGCCCTGGGTGCTAGCTGTGCCCTACCCGCTCAAGGGGAAAAACACCTCTCCCTCCTGCCACAAGCGCAATCCCCCCTCCTCCCCCGTCACCTCGGACCTCTGACCTCTGACCCCTGCGGACTTCTTCCAAGACCGCTCCACTTCCCTGAAGTGGGTGCGGCAGGCAGACGCATTCCGCCAGTCAGCTGACACGCTGACGTCGCACTCTGATGACCTCACAGGTGGCTCAGCAGCTGAGAGTGGAATATAAAGGGCGTACTTCTGAGTGCTAGTTTACATTATTTAAAGAACACTCTCTCAGGCTGAGAAAAACAGCTCAAGCTAGGTTTTGAAACAGCTGGTAGCAGGTTGACCAGCTCTATAACTCAACATGGTTTGACCAGCTGAAGCTAGGTTTTGAAACAGCTGGTAGCTGGTATTTCAAACCTGGATTTTACACCAGGGTGACCATGCAGTGCTGGATATGCATGGATAGTTTCAGCCAAAGTGTTAAAATCCACCTACCTGCAGTCTGAGGACTCTCTCTCCCCACAGGTGGTTTTGGTCTCAGTTCAGACATTGGCCTCCATTTTACACTTAACACCATGGGTTCTCTCTCACTCTCTCACTCTCTCACTCTCTCACTCTCTCACTCTCTCACTCTCTCACTCTCTCACTCTCTCACTCTCTCACTCTCTCACTCTCTCACACACACAACTGATGATGCCAACTTCCACAGTCCACAGATACCTTGTTTTTTTTATGAATGTTCGGAACTTAAAACACATATTATCTCGTTCTCCCTGGATCTGAAAAGGCTGACTATGGAAAAAGCACTCCATTCAGAGAAGACTAGATGTCCCACATGCAGGTTTCAGTTTCATCTCTGACCTCGGTTTCCTGTAGTGTACTTCATTCAAGTGATTTATTTATGTGTCCACCTGGTTTTACTGCCTGATGTGAATCCTGCTTTTTTGGTATCTCCAGGTTGAACTTTCTGTGCTATGCCATAAAGAGCTTTGAAAAAAATGACATATTAGACATAACGTAACATATATATATTATGGCCACTTGGCAGATGCCCTTATCCACAGCGACAAACAATGACAAGACAAGTGCACACAGTTAAATGCTAAAGTATTGGGGCAGTGAAACCATTTTTGTTTTATTGGCTCTGTACTCCAGACGATGGGGGACGATGTAAAAAATGGATGCAATTCCTATACTGATAACCCAATATGAACACCCTCAAATTTAGTCTTTAACTTAATATATTTCATTGTTTTATTTCAAATCCGATGTGCTGGAGTACACAGCCAAAAAAATAATTAATACTTGTGTCACTGTCTCAATGACTAACGCTCCTTTGTCTGTGGGTCAATGAACTCAAGCAGGGCTAAGAGCAAGAGCAACCGTCGAAGTAAAACACACAAATACAATAAGTAGTATTAATAGTACTATTATTAAGAAGAGAGAATTTTACATCCGCGCCCTAAAAGCAAATCTATGACTCACAGTGAAGCTCAGTCTAGACCTCCCACTTAATTTCATCACTGACCAGGGTGACTGACTGACTCACTCACACACACACACACACACACAACACACAACACACAACACACACACATATAGACACACACACAGACACAGACACACACACACAAGCACACACACACAGGCACACACACACACACACACACACACACACAGACAGACAGACACACACACACACAGGCACACAGGCACACACACATAGACACATAGACACAAACACAGACAGACAGACACACACACACACACACACACACACACACACACACACACACTGACACACAGACAGAGAGACACAGAGACACACAAACACAGACACACACAGACACACACACACACACACACACAGACACACACAGACACACAGACACTCACAGACTCACAGACACACACAGACACAGACACACATACACACACACACATACACACACACACACACACACACACAGACAGACACATACACAGAGACAGAGACAGACAGACAGACACGTGTCATAAGTGTGCCTCAACCACTTCTCATCCCTTCTTTCACAACAGAGGAATAGCGCGCGACAGGAAGTCAGGGAAATCGTACCCACAAGGCCCTGCACCAACAGGTCTGCTATGACTGATCTCACTGAAGGTGTGCTTTAATACACAACATATCTTCCGATGTGTCAATTTAAAATAAACATCTGCTTCAGAAACTTCGATATAAAGGTCAGCAAAAAATATAGCATTTTCTATGACGCACAGTACTGAGCGTCTTAGGCACCCTAGACTTCATTATATATTTGTTTATTTCTTTGTGTGCGTTAGTATAAAAGAACACATTTGAGATTTCCAAATATTCATTTTCCAAAAGATTTAATTTTACAGAGACATTTTTGTATTTAATTTTAAAAAGTTACATATTACTGTAAGCAATTGACTACTTTTTACATACAAACTTGATCAAGGCTGTCTGAGATCAGAAGCAAGGAGCCAACCAAAGTCTGCAGAAGAACTGTGGCAAGTTCTCCAACATGCTTGGAACAACCCTCCCAGCTGATTGTCTTACAGAACTGCAGGACAGTGTTGGCTATCTCAGAGAAGTGATGCAGTTTTAACACCGAAGGGTGGTCACAAAAATATTGATTTGATTCAGTTTTGAACTATTCTGCTAAATTACTAAAATATAATGTAAAATGTATAGTACGTTTATTTAGAACCTTTCATTGAATAATTTTTGAAAGAATCTTATCTGTACAGAATGTTATACAGGTGCCTCAGGTGAGTCCTTTCAGGAAGAGAAAACCTGACCTTTTCCCTTCTTTGCGATGTCTCGGTGACCTCGACACACATCACCATGGCGATGAGGTCAGAGCTGCAAATGCTAGCAGAAGAAAGGACAAAAGAAGAGTGGAGGAGAGGAGAGAGAGAAGAGCAGAGGAGAGAGGAGGGGAGGAAGAGGAAAGGAGGAGAGAGGAGAGGGGAGGAGAGGAAAGGAGGAGAGAGGAAAGAGGGGGAGAGAGGACAGAAGGAAGAGAGGAGGAGGAGGAGAGAGAAGGAGAGAGGGAGAGAGGACGGAAGGAAGAGAGGAGGAGGAGGAGAGAGAAGGAGGAGAGGGAGAGAGGATGGAAGGAAGAGAGGAGGAGGAGGAGAGAGAAGGAGAGAGGGGGAGAGAAGAGGAGAGAGGAGAGAGGGGGAGAGAGGACAGAAAGAAGAGAGAAGGAGGAGGAGAGAGAAGGAGAGAGGAGGAGAGAAGAGGAGAGAGGAGGAGGTGAACAGCCTGTCCCGGAGGTTGGCTGGGGGGGTAAGGCTCACGCTCCCTGCTGTGTGATGAGAATGACAGCCTCAGGGTGGGGTAGTGACAGGGCCCTGGAGGACCTGACAGTTACACACACCAGGGCCGTTTCGGGGTTCCCGGGCGCGTCCGGTCCAGCTGCAGGAAGGAGCCGGAACGTTCCCTGCGACAGACCGGAGTTCTGTGGGGACGTGAAACTGGCAAAAGCAGCTCCACAAAGTTACACAACCACACAACCACACAACCCCCGGCGGCGCGTACAGAACAGGAGCAACTGAGTCATCCACATTCGGTGCATCTCTTGCTCAAAGAAGCTATAATTACTTAAATATCACTGCTGCTGCTATTACTGCTGCTATGTTACCCTTACGACACAGTGCCAACTGTATCCATATTGTAATGGATATGATATCGCTATGGATATGGGCATTAATAAAAGTGCAATGCATTCCTGATATGATTTTTATGATCCCTGTGGTGGTGGTGGGGGGGGGGGGGGGTGTGGCACACTCCAGGGTGCCAGGGGGCACAGGAAGGGGGGGGCCGAGATCCTGGAGTTCCGCAGAGGCTGTGCAGTCAGGAGGGGAATGCCAGGGTCAGGGCCTCGGAATTGCGCGGTGTCTCAGCGCTGTCCGGCCGTCCTCCAGGGGTCAGGGGTCGTCGAGGGCAGGAAGCTCGGGAGAGGAACACGGAAATCTCTCACACCTTCATCCCGTCAGCGAGGTCTGGAAGTCATGTATTATGTAATCTAGGGGCAGCATGTAGCCTAGTGGCTGAGGTGCCTGTAGTCTAATGACTGTCAAGTCTGTCCCTCTCAGTAACGCTGCTAAAGATAAATTTGATAAAAATACCTTAAATTAAAAACTGCCTGTGAAGAGGCACGTACACATCGTCTGTGGTTGGTGGAGCTGAACCCGCGGGCGGAGCTGAATCCGCGGGTGGAGCTGAACCTGCGGGTGGAGCTGAACCCGCGGGCGGAGCTGCTCTTTGCAGTCACAGAGGGAAGGGGAGTGTCACGGGCGGGAGAACATGGAAAATCGTTCCCGAGCCGTCGCTCCGATCCCGACGCTCCCAGAAAACGGAGAGAAACATTCCGCAGCCGCATATAAAGACCACGGCTGTTTGCGTGGCTCTCTGTGCCAAGTCGTTTTACGATCTTGGCAGGAACGTCTAACGCTCCTCAGCTCTGTGGGTTCCTGCACAAAGCAGCGCGTTTTCCGAGGGGTTTTACGGGACCGGCTGTAAACGGAACGAGGAACAACGGAACCGCTCGGCGGGAAGCGTAAGACGAGTAAAGCCCGTTTCCCGTCGCCTTTCCAGAACACTCCGTCACCACGCCCACTCGCAGGGCTCAAGGCTGGTCACGTGACCCGGGGGTGGCGTGGAGACGCACTCCAGAACTTTCCCATTGGCTTAAGTTTCCACAGCTTTCTCCGTCAATGGGGGGGGGGAGGTGGGTTTGGGTTCACTTCTCCTCCAACGGGGATTCACAGGAAGGAACGTCTTCCAATCTTCCAAGGAGACGCCGAGGACCCTGGGTAATCCAACTCCACCCAAGGACCATGCCAGGGGTTTACTCAACCACGTTTAGAACTACCGAGCCCACGCGTTAATGCAAGAACACACACACACACCCTCACACACACACACACACACACACACACTCACTCACTCACACACTCACACACACAGTCAAGAGCGCAACTAAAACACATAGCGCAAATCGATTCACCTGAGAAACACACACACACACGCACACACAACGCCACAATTTAAACACACAGTGCAAATGGATTCACCTGAGAAACATACACACACACACACACACACACACACACACACACACAGAAACACACACAACGCCGCAATTTAAACACACAGTGCAAATTGATTCACCTGAGATACTTTACTTCAGTTGAGCTGAGAATTTACTTGATTCTTAATTTCTTGATGATTCAGATCACATACGAGGCGATTCGTACAAGTGACTCGCAAGTCAACAGATGGATTACACAGTGTGCACATAATAAAAATATTAATAGAACATTAATAAAATTACACATCTCCTAACATATAATACAATAAAATTATGAGTTACATTTTTTGAGGTTACAGCCCAAATGTAGCGCTATGAATGCAGATATGAGATAGCAGCGAAAGCCAATCAGATTCAGGACATCTGACGATGTCATCAGCCCAGGAATGACTCTGATTGGCTGCAGACTGCACATGCAGATGTTTGACTGTGGATCTGCACAGGAGTGACTGCAGACATGGTGATAAGGTTAAGATGGTACGTTTGTCTGGAACAGAAACCAGCGCACAACACACACGCACACACACACACACACACACGCTATCTCTCCGGGAGTGGAGCTGTGCAGTGGATAGCCCCAGTGCTGGGTGGATTAACTGTTCCTGGGGGATCTGTTCTCAAGATGGCCACCTGAAGGCTGAGGTGCCTACCCACAGATCTGAGCATGCTCAGTGTGTCCCTCTCAGCAGCACTCACAGACACACAGACACACAGACCCACAGACCCACAGACCCACAGACCCACAGACCCACAGACCCCCTCCTGGAGCAGGAATGAGTGTACGGATAACTCCACACAGACTGACTGACTGACTGCACTGACTGTCCAGTTGGAGGTCACGTAATCGGGGGAGGGGGGAGATGAAACAAACGCCCTAAAAGCACAGCTTAATCCGGAAATACGTTTAGTGGCTCCATGGGTCTCTCCCACAGAACTAAGGGATTGTCAGTTCAAACTGTCACAAGTTTCAGGTGGATTGCAGAGATGGTGTGTGATTGGCCAGGTTAGTCAGAGCTGGCATGTGATTGGCCAGTCTGCTCAGGCACTGGAAGTGCATGGTGGAGGTTAGATTCCAGAGGCGGCGTGTGATTGGCCAGGTTGGTCAGAGCCGGCGTGTGATTGGCTCAGGCACTGGACAGCATGGTCGAGGTGAAGATCTGCTGCAGGATCTGTGGGATGTGCTTGGTGTCCATGGCGACGAAAGAGCGTCCAGCCGGCAAGGTTTTCTGGAGCCTGGAGACAGGGGGACAAGAAAAAAACAACCTCCAAAGCGTTACCATGGAAACCGTTCCCAGCCCCATGCATGCAAAGGACTCTCGAGTGGAACCGGAACCAGAACAGAACAGAACCACTGTGGGCCCCAGATCAGCAGAGAGTTCTCATTACACCTCAAACTGCAGACAGACTGGGACAGAGAGAAGGAGGAGGGAAATTGGGCATTTGGACGGTATTTTTAGCGGGTTTTTAAAGCAGGGATCGCGTGTTGCTCCTGACGCTGGCCCCACACAGTGAGGCTGTCCTAAATCCACTTTTTAAACAGTTCTTAAAGACGAAACTGAAACAGAAGTGATAAGACTGATCAATCGGAGAGATCTGAAGGGCGGGGAGGGGATTTCACTGATGGAAGGAGGAGGGAGACGCAACGTGTGAAAATGATACTGCTTGGAGGGAGACATGTGATTGTGACGTACACGCCCAGCGGTATGCGATGGCGTAAAATCTAAATTGAAAGAGTTTTCCAGGAAGTGGATGGAAAAGTGCTGCTCTAACTTCCGTTTCAGCTCGTCTGTCAGAGCACGGGGGTGGGGGATAGAGCTCTCTCTCTGTCTCCGTCTCTCTCTCACTCTCTCTCTCTCTCTCTCTCTCTCCCTCTCTGTCGCTCTCTCTCTCCCTTTCTGTCCCTCTCCCTCTCTGTTTCTCCCTCTGTCTCTCTCTCTCCCTTTCTATCTCTCCCTCTGTCTCTCTGTCTGTCTCTCACTCTCTCTCTGTCTCTATGTCTCTCTCCCTTTCTGTCTCTATGTCTCTCTCCCTTTCTGTCTCTCCCTCTGTCTCTCTCTCCCTCTCTCACGCTCTCCCTTTCTGTCTCTCTCCCTCTCTGTCTCTCCCTCTGTCTCTCTGTCTCTCCCTCTGTCTCTCTGTCTCTCCCTCTGTCTCTCTCTCTCCCTTTCTATCTCTCTCCCTCTGTCTCTCCCTCTCTGTCCCTGGTCTCCCAGCAGGGGCAGGGGCAGGGGATGAGGAGGGTATGGTTTGGGGGATGGGGGGGGGGGGGGGGGTTTGGTTTTGGGGGATGGGGGGGTATGGTGTGGGGGTTTGGGCTCTGTCTCTCTCTGTCTCTCTCCCTCTCGGCCTGGTCTCCCAGCAGGGGCAGGGGCAGGGGATGAGGAGGGTATGGTGTGGGGGATGGGGGGGGGTTTGGTTTTGGGGGATGAGGAGGGTATGGTGTGGGGGTTTGGGCTCTGTCTCTCTCTGTCTCTCTCCCTCTCGGCCTGGTCTCCCAGCAGGGGCAGGGGATGGGGGGGTATGGTGTGGGGGTTTGGGCTCTGTCTCTCTCTCACCTGTCGGCCTGGTCCCCCAGCGAGCCGATGAAGATGGCGAAGGCGTGGACCTGGGGGCTGGCGGTGAGTGCGCGGGCGAAGCGGTCGGGGCTGATGCCGTAGCGCTCCAGGTTGGCGTCGCTCAGCACGATGACGAAGTGCTCGTCCGCCTCCTCGCGGGAGAGAGCCCCCACCGCGTGCTCCGTGCCCTCCAGCGTGTAGTCCCCGCTCATGCAGAACTGAGAGTGCGCGTGCATCGTCTGCAGGACAGGGGGGGGCAGGGGGGTCAGCACGCACTCGCACACACACACACACACTCACACTCTCTCACACTCTCTCACACTCTCTCACACTCTCTCACACTCTCTCACACTCTCTCACACTCTCTCACACTCTCACACACTCTCACACACTCTCACACAGTCTCTCTCTCCTCCTGGGCAGCTGTTGAGCCCTTGAGCAAGACCGTTGAGCCCTTAACCCCACATTGCTCCAGGGAGGATTGTCTCCTGCTCAGTCTAATCAACTACAAAGTGGCTTAGGATAAAAGCGTCAGCTAAGTAACAAATTATTACAATTATTATAATATCACAGCATCAGTATAACTGGGAGCCAAGACTGAGGATTTATATTTATATTTTGATATTTTTGAAGGTTTGTGAAATTGGTTCTGGCCCCCTCACCTTGAGCACTTTCAGCCTCTCTTTGTTGTTTTTGGGGACCTTGTCGCTGCGCACGAGCTCGATGTCAAACCCATCTCCAGAGTGACCCACGATGTCATACTGAGAGAGAGAGAGAGAGAGGGGGGGGGGGGAGAGAGGGAGAGAGGGAGGGAGAGGGAGAGAGGGGGGAGAGAGAGAGAGGGGGGGAGAGAGAGAGAGCGGGGGAGAGAGAGAGGGGGGAGAGAGAGAGAGCGGGGGAGAGAGAGAGGGAGAGAGGGGGGAAAGAGAGAGAGGGGGGAGAGCAAGAGAGCGGGAGGGAGAGGGAGAGAGAGGGGGGAGAGAGAGGGGGAGAGAGGGAGAGAGAGAGAGGGAGAGAGGGGGAGAGAGAGAGAGAGAGAGAGAGAGACAGAGAGAGAGGGTTACGGAGACGGAGACCCGAGGGACAACCACACAGCTACAGGAAGAGCAGTCTACACCGATAACAGCTATAACACAGGAAGAGCAGACTACACCGTCTCAGCCGTTCAGCTCAGCCCAAACAGAGCACAGACCCTCAGCCGGGGTAAAGGGGGTTCAGCTCAGCCCAAACAGAGCACAGACCCTCAGCCGGGGTAAAGGGGGTTCAGCTCAGCCCAAACAGAGCACAGACCCTCAGCCGGGGTAAAGGGGGTTCAGCTCAGCCCAAACAGAGCACAGACCCTCAGCCGGGGTAAAGGGGGTTCAGCTCAGCCCAAACAGAGCACAGACCCTCAGCCGGGGTAAAAGGAGTTCAGCTCAGCCCAAACAGAGCACAGACCCTCAGCCGGGGTAAAAGGAGTTCAGCTCAGCCCAAACAGAGCACAGACCCTCAGCCGGGGTAAAAGGAGTTCAGCTCAGCCCAAACAGAGCACAGACCCTCAGCCGGGGTAAAAGGAGTTCAGCTCAGCCCGGACAGAGCACAGACTCACAGGCCTGCCAGTTCTCCTTAAAGCACTCAGCCTTGCGTAACTGCCCCGTTTGAGATAATGATTAAATGGGGCTGTGAACGTTCCCCGGACAGAGGGCAGATTCAGGGCCGGCGCAGGCCCGCGTCACCGTGCCCCAGAGAGAGAGAGGAGCGAGCCCAGCTCCCACAGAGCCGACCGCGTTACGTTACGTAACCTCGGATTCGGGCGCCAGATCAGATGTGGTTATGCGGTTGTTTGTGATGTGAGGAACGTGACGGAGCCCGGCTGAAAGAGGCGCAGACGGCACGGCTCACGAGGGGGAAGATCTCATTTGGTAAACACGGCCGAGCCGCGTTACGCACATCACGCCCCCGGCAGCGTGGCACCTGGAGCTCAGCAGCGTGAGAGAGAGCCGTCTGCTCACAGACCCGCTCTGTTCCCTCACGCAGGAGCGAGAGGCCATTATCACCTCCTGCAGGGGCCAGCACACACAGAGCAGACTGTTCTCACCCAGGGAGGTACACTGTGCACGTGCAATACTGAGTACACCCACACATGATGATGGATGCACACAATGAGAATGCATGCACACACAGAGATAATGGATACACACACATAATGAATGCACACAATGAGAATGCATGCACACACTGAGATAATGGATACACACACATAATGGAAGCACACAATGAGAATGCATGCACAAACTGAGATAATGGATACACACACATAATGAATGCACACACTGAGAATGAATGCACACACTGAGATAATGGATACACACACATAATGGACGCACACAATGAGAATGAATGCACACACTGAGATAATGGATACACACACATAATGAATGCACACACTGAGAATGCATGCACACACAGAGATAATGGATACACACACATAATGGATGCACACAATGAGAATGAATGGAATCTGAACACTGGTATGAATGGAATCTGAACACTGGTATGAATGGACTTCCATGTGTATTCACTGGCACACAAGGAGCTCCTCTGGTTGATTTATATCCGCCCGTTTAGCGCCGTGATCTGCCTGGAGTCACACACAGGAGGTGAAATCCACATTCATTAGCTCACCCGAGTACAGGAACACCTGTCTTATGGGACCGCACAGGTGTCTACTCCATATCAGATCAGTGTCTCTGTCATGTGTGATGTGCAAGATCAAGACAAGAGAGATGATATCTGATCCTGCAGGCGGCTGCCAAAGAGCGTCTGTGTCTATGTGTGTGTGTGTGTGTGTGTGTGTCTGTGTGTGTGGGAGAGACACTCGGCTGATTCAAGCTGGGCTCAAAGATATTCAGAGCAACAGATGTCTTTCTCTCTTTCTCCCCCTCGCACTCTTCCTCTCTCTCTCTCACTGTCATTCTTTCACTGCCTTATTCACTCTCTCTCTCTTCTCCTCCCTCTGACTCTCTCCCTCTGTCTCTGGCTGTGCTCAGTGGATGTGGTTCAGTGAGGAGTGTCTCGGTCTCTCTCTGGCTGTGCTCAGTGGATGTGGTTCAGTGAGGAGTGTCTCGGTCTCTCTCTGGCTCTGCTCAGTGGATGTGGTTCAGTGAGGAGTGTCTCGGTCTCTCTCTGGCTCTGCTCAGTGGATGTGGTTCAGTGAGGAGTGTCTCGGTCTCTCTCTGGCTCTGCTCAGTGGATGTGGTTCAGTGAGGAGTGTCTCGGTCTCTCTCTGGCTCTGCTCAGTGGATGTGGTTCAGTGAGGAGTGTCTCGGTCTCTCTCTGGCTCTGCTCAGTGGATGTGGTTCAGTGAGGAGTGTCTCGGTCTCTCTCTGGCTCTGCTCAGTGGATGTGGTTCAGTGAGGAGTGTCTCGGTCTCTCTCTGGCTCTGCTCAGTGGACACTGCAGTTCTCAGCTCACAGGCTCCAGCTCTGCTCCGTTTGGACTCAAACGGGGCATCCAGCCAATCAGGGCCCCCGCGGCGAGGGGGGGTGGGGGGGGTCAGGCGCTCCTCTGTCTCACAGCTGTGAGCGACACAGTGGTCAGTCTGGGCCGGACCCAGCAATCACACGGTCACAGGGTCCAGAGTGAGTGAGTCCAGGTGTCTCCATGGCAACCTCCCAAAACATGCTGAGGATGCGGCTCTCAGTCTGGGTGGGGCAAAGCATCTCTATTTTGGGGAAGTGATATTACTGCACGAACACCGTTGCCAAGGCAGCAGAAGAAATACATAACTGTGTCTGATTTCCTCTATTCTGAGTGGGAGTGCCGAGGCCTCTGAGTTCAGGGAGATCCTCACTGACCCGAGACCAGCGTCTCACCTGGGCCCTGTGTGCTCACCTGAGATTCTCACTGACCCAAGACCAGCGTCTCACCTGGGCCCTGCGTGCTCACCTGAGATTCTCACTGACCCGAGACCAGCGTCTCACCTGGGCCCTGCGTGCTCACCTGAGATTCTCACTGACCCGAGACCAGCGTCTCACCTGGGCCCTGCGTGCTCACCTGAGATTCTCACTGACCCGAGACCAGCGTCTCACCTGGGCCCTGCGTGCTCACCTGAGATTCTCACTGACCCGAGACCAGCGTCTCACCTGGGCCCTGTGCGCTCACCTGAGATTCTCACTGACCTGAGACCAGCGTCTCACCTGGGCCCTGTGCGCTCACCTGAGATTCTCACTGACCTGAGACCAGCGTCTCACCAGGGCCCTGTGTGCTCACCTGAGATTCTCACTGACCCGAGACCAGCGTCTCACCTGGGCCCTGCATGCTCACCTGAGATTCTCACTGACCCGAGACCAGCGTCTCACCTGGGCCCTGCGTGCTCACCTGAGATTCTCACTGACCCGAGACCAGCGTCTCACCAGGGCCCTGCGTGCTCACCTGAGATTCTCACTGACCCGAGACCAGCGTCTCACCTGGGCCCTGTGTGCTCACCTGAGATCCTCACTGACCCGAGACCAGCGTCTCATCTGGGCCCTGTGTGCTCACCTGAGATCCTCACTAACCCGAGACCAGCGTCTCACCTGGGCCCTGTCTTTTCAGTAAACTTGAAATGAAAAGAAATTTCAGTTTTTCACCTGAGATTACGCGGTAACACCTGAGACTACGCCGTAACACCTGAGATTACGCGGTAACACCTGAGACTACGCCGTAACACCTGAGATTACGCCGTAACACCTGAGACTACGCCGTAACACCTGAGATTGCGCCGTAACACATGAGGGCCTCACCTTGAACTTGTGCTCGTAGTTCTCCAGGGCCTCCATCACCAGGCAGACGGCCTCCATGGAGCGCTCCAGACGCCCGTCCACCCCGTTGAAGCGGTACATGCTCCCCGACACGTCCACCAGGAGGCGCAAGCGCTTCGGCTTCTGCTGCGGAGTGCCCAGCTGGACCCCACACACCGTACACACACACACACACACACACACACACACACACACACACACACATACACACACACACAGCGTACACACACACACCGTACATACACCGTACACACACACGCACACACACACACACACACAGCGTACACACACACACACACACACACACACACACACCGCACACACACACACACACACACAGCGTACACACACACACACACACACACACACACACACCGTACACACACACACACACACACACACAGCGGACACACACACACACACACACACACACACAGCGCACACACACACACCGTACACACCGTACACACACACACACACCGTACATACACCGTACACACACACACACACACACAGCGTACACACACACACCGTACATACACCGTACACACACGCACACACACACACACACACACAAACAAACGCATGCATGCGCACGCACGCACACAAACACATAGGCATACATTATAACACATTACATTACATCTACATTACATGTAAAGAAGTGAATATCCAAAGGTCATTGGAACAACTACAGAACAGGTTCGATAAGGGACAAAAAAGTATCAATTGTCTACAGCCTAAAGATTTTTGTCCAAGACCTACTGTCCTTTGTCACAATACCAGTTGTTGCTTGTTAGGTTTACATCGCAGTTATTTTGAAGGGCCCTTCTTGGTGATGCTGCATTCTTGTATTCCTGAGAGCAACAATAAGCATTGTGCTATTCCCATAAGAGACCACACACAGCCAACCTAAGACGCCTCAAACATCAGCTTACCATAACTGCACACAGTAAATGTAAAGAGGGCGTGTCTGTTTGTGTACCGTTCTGTGTGAGAGCGCAACCACTCTTTTCGATGCATGCACAGTTTGCACGCTGATTTCTGTCGAAATGTGTGAACTTGCTAAAGGTTTATGTAGGTCAGTAGGACTAAACACAGGAGGGGAAACGTTCTGGACAGCGGGAGATCTTCATGGCAGACACACAACTGAGTGAACGGCTATTCTGCAAGCGACACCAAGACTTATTCAATGTGGTGATGAATCGTTCCTCAGAAAGGCGATTGAAATTCGATGGAA
This sequence comes from Conger conger, assembly GCF_963514075.1. Classification (NCBI taxonomy): domain Eukaryota; kingdom Metazoa; phylum Chordata; class Actinopteri; order Anguilliformes; family Congridae; genus Conger; species Conger conger. The sequence goes on along the minus strand of NC_083776.1, from coordinate 5,683,193 downwards.
TTTTGAGCTGAAGAGAGTTTGAAAACGGACCCTTGGGGAGTGTTCCAGTCACGTTAACCCAAAGCTCCAGAACAGGCATTATTCATAAATATGAATATATGAATATCGCTGTGGAAACTGCCCCAGGTGCCTTTAAAGTGAGCCGGGCTTGGAGCCAGAGGCCCCCCTAAAGCTATACGGTTTTTGGAATCCCATCAAAAATAATCAAATAAAGTGTATGGGGGGGAGGGGGGGGGCTGATAGAGGGGAAGAATGGCATCTCCATGGTAACCGCCCGCCCCCCCCCGGCCCGTGTCTCATATAACCCATATAACACGAGTAATCCCTAAACGTGCTCCTTTCACAAGCCCACATTCTTCTGTCTGCAGGGCACGGTGCGGGGTGGGGGGGGCATAAGAGGTTTTAAATGGGGGGGGCTTAAAGTCCAGGTGGGGTGGGTCGCAGGCAGGGGAAAAATGCAGGACCCTTCTGTCCTGAACTTCTAAAGCCCAAGCCTTCCAGAGACAGGTGCAGACAAATTTAACGTAAATGCGCGATGGGACATCTGAACATCTTTTAAAGGTAACGTGAATGTGTGCAGCCAAACATAAGGAAAACATGACCAAAACGTTCAGAAAACGCTCAAGGACATTTTCCCGTTTTCATAAAAGAATCTCAAAATAAAAAATAATATTGGACTTCGTAATATGATAGACCAAACTTCACAAGAGTGATCTCTTAATAACCTAAAGAAAGGGTTTTGAAAACTCACCAAAAAGAGAGACCAAGTTAAACTTGGATGAGTATGCAGGAAGATGACATTTCCAAAGTGAAGCAAGAACCTTTTTCTGAGTGCAAACGCAGTTTTTCTTTCCGGAGCGAGGATAAACAGCTTATGGGCTAAAGTTACACTGGCTGAATTGCTCAAGCACCCAAACACGTGTACTGGACTGTTAGAAGTTAGAAGCAGAAGTTAGTCATCGCTATGGAGATCCAGATCTGAGAGGGAATATCTGATAATAATTACAGCCCAGTCTGGAAATAACCACACGACCGATCCCACGCTAAGCTGACAGAAGCACAGCGTGTGCGTGTGTGTGTGCGTGTGTGCGAGTGTTGTAGGGGAAAATTCACAGAACAAAAGATCTCCCTCCTAAAAGCATGATAAACAATCAAAATCAGACTCCACCTTAGTGAGCAGGCTGGTTCCTCCAAAACTCTCGACGATGTATGCAAAAAGTGTATCAATATATCCATATTAAAGTATGATATGTACCCTGTATAGTTTCAAACTGATTAACTGCTAAATTGTGCTAGAATTACACAGTGACCCATATGTAACCGGAGTTTAATAAAGCAGCCAGCTGGGTGGAGGGGGGGCGTCTTGAACTGTGTAGACTGTCAAGGACACAGGCAGAGCGAGATATGCCTGTACAGCTGGTTTCTCCGGGACTCTCGATGTTTTATGCCAGAAGTGTATCTATATACAAGTGACTTATAATCAATATATCACATGTACGCTGCTTGTTATCAAATCAAATGAACCTAGAACATTAATTATAGCTGAGCTTATGAAAACGCAAGAAAGCACAGTGAAAACTGTTAAAATGAGAGCAAAGAATGCAAAGAATGCAACGTACATTTACTCACTTGGAAGAGAATATTAATCAAATGTTTAGTATGTCTGTATATTAGAAAAGAATATTAGAAGAGAATATTAATCAAATGTTTAGGATGTCTGTATATTTTCAATGATTACTGCTCATAAGATTGTGATAGAAAAGTGACCCATATGTGGAAAAATACAGAGTGACGTGTATTCTCAGAAAAAACCAAGGATGACGTGTGTGTTAGCAGGCAGTTCGCGAGAGCGGGGGCGGCCTGAACTTTATAGAGATTTGGCAGAGCATGATTGAACTTTGTACAAAGTTGGCAGAGCATGAGGACTTTGGGCGATTTGCCACAATGATGTTTGCACCTGTTTGGGGGAGGAGTTGTGGGAGGAGTTACGATAAGAACAGTGTGGGTGATTTGCCACAATTAGCTTTTAGGAGGAGTTGTAGGAGGAGTAACTGCGTACAAAATGGGTGTAAAAATGACAGTCCGGCTTTAGGCACTTGTGCTAAATAAAGTCTGATTTTCCTG